>NC_026475.1:2233977-2235920 GCF_000240135.3 Fusarium graminearum PH-1 | reverse complement strand
CTGCTCAAACTAACACAACCAGTTGACCATAATCTCCGCATAACAGCAAACATCCATACCACTGGCTCATCTGACATCGCGATGCAGTTCCGTTCATGGCTAGAGCCGACACGTGGTGGGTGGTGAATTCTCTTAAAGATCCACACCTTGACCTCGAATCTGGTGTTGGACGAAACCATCAATTACTCAAAAGGTTAATCGTTCCGTCTAATTTCCAAGAAAGTCCACTCGCGCGGGGTTGGTGGATAACAGAAGTAAATATTCCGATGAAGGTTTGAGGAGTTGAACTGTTTCAACACGCGACACAAGGCAAAACAAAGCAAGGTTGGAAGACACGATACACGAATTCGGTGTTTGGGCCGACGCCCTATTGTTGGGTTCGGCTCCAAGGATATCGGAATATCGGGATCTCTATCAACTTGATATCATTTTACGATTTGCCGAAGTCTTCGTAGAGCAATGAGGTAGTATCGCGGTGCCGCCGGCATCGACTTGAGCGCTCAGTATTTGGTTGAAGACACAGTACTCCGTATTTTTTCCTTTCTGGATCTGAGTGTTATTAGCTCACGACGGCGAACTTTTGACAAGTCGGTGCAGGGTCCAGCTGTCAGTTTCTATCACCCGATCATCGTAGCCGAGATCGACGGCAACTGTGCTTCCATCTGCGCCTATGCTCGGGAAACGGTGACCTCCGGCATTGTTGCAACGGCGAACCAAATAGGGTTCGGCATATGATTGAGGAGCCAATGCGCTGACTGATGAGGACCGATCCTAATCACGACCTCGTGTTCTACACGTGATCGACATTGTACATGCTCTTGCGAGTGCAAGGCAAATTCAGATACCGGTTGAACTGCCATCTCTCGACTCACAATGTGCAAAAGCATCTGATGGCAAGAAACCCTTGGCAGTAAAGTGTGGCCGCTGCCATGGCTCGGCGTTCACATGAAGAGCAAGGCAGAACATGCCCGCAGATCTTCAGAGAAGCGAACAACAGTCTGGTTCGGGTTCGCTTCAGTCTGGTCATGTGTGGTCAGACTATGATACGGCTTTCTACATTATGGATCTTGGTAAGCGAAGTCACTTGAGCCCTATCTGATCCGAGTACGGGATGGGCTAAAACTCTTCGGCAATCAGGGTGGATATGATTGACATTCTATAACAATAGTGATATAACAGGTATTGTTTCAATAAACTATATGACTTTCTCAGGAAATAACAACCATTGAACGCCTTTCAGGTATCTTATCTATCGCTTCGAACAAAAGAAATAAAGACCAACTCTCAAACAATGACCATGGCCATCATACCATACAAGAAACCAATTGTCAAGCACAATCATTGAGCTTCTGACTGATTCAAACATGCACCATTAGGCCAAGTCTTGATCTTGGGCCTGCTTCTCCTCTGTCGCCTCTTCCTGGCTCTTGCGGAAAGCGTATCCAGGATGACCAGCGTTCAGAAGAAGAACAGCAATGCACATCATACTAGGGACAGTTAGTAAGTGGTCTTCTGCAACGAACGGCGATGGGGACTTACCAGGATTCAAGGCCAATATAGAGGCCCTCGTCTCGGAAGAGAGCACTAAAGTACCCCTGGCCGAGCTCAGCGATACGGTAAGCACATCGGATGAGGATGAAGATTGTTGAAAGAAAGAGGAATGCAAGGAATGTCATCATTGGCTTGTCGAGGCGGCTTCGCGAGGATGACTTGGAAGCCTTGACAACGTAGTCGATGAACAAGGCACAGAAGCAGATAAGGGTGACGACTTGGAAGATCAGGCCGGCCAGCGAAATGTCCTCGCCGGTCTTGACATCTTCGTGGGTTGAAGCGACACATGAGAGGGCACCACCGACGGCTTGGAGGACGAGAGAGCCGACGTCGGAGGGAATGAAGATCCAGTAGAAGTACTGGGGAGGGAAGCGAGAGATGCTTGGATAAAC
>NC_026475.1:2066791-2230771 GCF_000240135.3 Fusarium graminearum PH-1 | reverse complement strand
GACTTGTGCGCAATCTCTGCTCTTGGGTAGCGATGATTGCGGCCAGGTGGTCTGTCTCTTTGCAAACATGACACAGTACCTTTTTCAAGTACACAAAATACTTGTCATCTACTACTCCGTACGTGCTCTACGAATACTGTTGCCTGCCAAGATGAAGCAGTTATCATCCACAGATATATGGACACTTGTCTTAAGGCCTACCGTACTCAAGGCTTGCAGCAATGACGTAAGATAGGTACTCAACAGTCGAAAACGATAACGGATAGACAGTTACCAAGTTACGTGTTCATTCTTGAGTATATGTTTAAAAGGCCGCAATTATGCCTCGAGTCACAAACACTCACTCGACGTTGTCACGAGTCTCGTAACCCCTTCCAGCTGATCATCATCTCTCTAATCATCCTGTAGCTCCAGTGGGGTTTATTACTTATTACTGTTAGCTCTCACCTAAAAGTGCCCCGCCCCCGCCGCTTACGGGAGTTTCGGCGCCCACTTCTCCCGCCCCGTCTCCATCTCAGCTCCTACTCTCTGCCTCACTTGATACTGGACATCTTTAACTATTACACATACTGGCAAAACTCTCGTCTTGCTGGTCTCCTCCCTCTCTTCTACTCGAATACCTAATTTCTCTCTCCATCTCCCAAATCACGTACGAGGGTTTCTTCGCCTCGCGACGTTTGCAGTCATGTTTGACCTTTTTCCTATGCTCTTATCGTAAGTTTAAGCTTTATCACGAGACGTCATTATCGCGACCAGCCATAATATATTCGATTCGCTGACTGAATGTCAAACAGTTCTGTCGCTTCGTTTCTGTTTCCCATATTCGCATCTTATAAAGCCCTCAAGACAAGTGATCCTACCCAGCTGACTTATGGTTGATGTACTGGGTAGTCCTCAGCTGTTGTCTCCTCGTTGAGTCTTGGGTCTGGTTCATTATTTCATGGTTCGTAAATCTCCTCCTGTATTGTCAATCCTGTAAAACTGACACAAACAGGATCCCCTTCTATGGATACTTTCGCCTCATGTTCCTCCTCTACCTCATCCTCCCACAGACACAAGGCGCCGCATTCCTCTATGATGAATACGTCCATCCTTACCTTGAAAAGAACGAGACGCAGATTGACGACTTCATCGCGAGCGCACATGAGCGCTTGACTGCTGCCGGAATATCTTACCTCAAGCTCGCCATCGAGCAGTTCAGAGTCAAGGTCCTCGGGCTCCCGCCCTCCGAACCCGAGGCGCCTCCTCCCGAGACGAACCAGGGTTACACGCAGTCGCTTCTCTCGCGCTTCAACGTCCCAGCCGCGCGGTGGGCCGGCAACAATAACAACAACAATGGCGGCACAGGTACCGACTTTTACAGTCTACTTTCCAGCGCTGTAGCAGCCGCTACCAACGCGGGTGCTGCTCAATCAGCCGGTACCAGGACGGTGGGTGGAGAGCCCACCAACCCTGGTGCGTTGATCCCCCCGCATCTGCGCGAGTCGGGTGCAAGAATGGACTTTATTTCCACCCAGCGCGACCGTCTAAACGTTCTTCTTTCGGCACTCGATCGCGAAGCACAGGATCTTCGCTCCGACGCCCAGCGCGCTCAAGCAAACACAGGCCCTCAACGCGACCCCATGGCGTACGGAGGTTACGACAATACCAGAAATGATGACGAAGAACCTACCCAGCGACCACCTAGTGGACTAAGCGGGTGGAGCGGCATCAGCAAGAGTCGAAGCGAAACGGATTTTGAGAGGATTGATGCTGATGTTAGTTCGGATGAGGACCACAAGATGCGTCGGAGAAACATGGGGGCTGGTACTAGGAATACATCAGGCTCGTGGGTTCCCTGGAGCTGGGGCGGGGATGCCGCACAAGGGGGTGCAAGCGCATCTGGAAGAGAAAGATAGAAACTCCGTTCTGGAAAGTGGACTTTGCAGGAGTTTGGGTCTCATTAGACATGGTGTTTTCTTCTTGATATGGGCCTCCGGTGATATTCAAGGAGAAGTACCGCTCCATCCATGGATATGTATATTTATAGACGACAAGTTCGGTGTACATATCCCCATGCTTCTCAACCCAGATTCCCGTCTGGTACGCCGTGGCCCATTCGTTTCGTCGAGTCATTACAGTATTGCTCCATTCGCCCATGCCGTATTTATTTGGTACTTCGTCAGCCAACCATATCGTACATCATGTTTATATTGTCTCAAAGGACAAGAGTGTAGGTACAAGGGGAGAGTTTTGATAAAGGTGCTTGCTTGCTTGCTCATACAAGCTTGTAAGGGTACACTGCCTCAGCAAGACCCTTCTTGTACCAGAATGTCCTCTTCTTCTTTGTGGTCGCGTGCTCGACCCAGCGCTCCTCCATGTAGTTTTTCCTAAACCAGCGGATAAAGACAGGATCCCAGAGTTCGGAGGCGATACCGAGATCCTTGCAGCAACGCATCAGAGCGTTGGACTTGGCACCCTCGATAGCGGCGGGGACACCCTCGGGGCTGAAAAAGTTGTTTACACCTTGAGATTGAGAGACGATGCTGTTTTATGTTAGTTCCTGTAAATATTTAGTGCAGGAATGCTGGACGTACCGGCCGTTGACAATCAGAGCGTACTCTCGCGTGACAATGTTCTGTCCCACGACGACATCCCCACGATGAACCATACCCCATCCCATAGGTCCAAAAGCCTCATTCAAGCGTCTTCGGTACTTGACTTCGGGCAGATAGACGATTCCATCAGGCTTAACCTCGACATCCTCCACATCAATGGGTCTCGACAGAACCTCGTTCTGCTCAAGGGTAACAGGCTTGACTCCGAGACCAAACCAGCTCGTCTCCCAATTAATATCGTGCGTGCTCTCGACATCCGTCTCGCTGGACTCGCTCAACGTGCTCTTGGACACGGAAACAGGCGTGTGGGGGTTCGCAAGCTTGCTACCGGATTTGGGAGGAAAACTCGACGTCGTTGCTGCCCTGGTAGCAGCGGGGGTAGCTGGCTTTGCGGCGGTGGAAGCTCTCACGGGAGCTGGCTTTGTGGCAGTCGAGGGTTTGGCAGCGGTGGTGCGTGCGTACTTTGGCTTTGCGGCGGCATCTTCCTGGTTCCCTTCTGTGATGTCCTCGGAAGGGTTTTGCTGGGTGATGTCTGCGTCGACGGAGTAGGATCGTAGAGCGGGGACAATTGAGCGGTTGGAGATGAGAGGGGCCTGTCTTCGGGCGGCGAAGAATGCTCGGCGGGAGGCGAACATTGTGGAATTTGTGGTGTTGGGATGGGGGGTTGGAGGAGCTTGGTGGGAGCTTGGGGTGAAGCTCTTGTGAATAATTATCTATCTAGATAGCAGCTAGGCTAGCTAATTTGATATGACGGGTGGATAGATTGTCCGGTTGGTGGGGACAGTGTGACGACAGCGAGTGAAGAGTCATGATGTATTTATTGACAGTGATGATGAGGAGAATGAGAGTCTATGGACCTCAAAATACATGTTGATACAGTAATTATACAGAGTCTGATATAGAAATACAGTCCAATCCGTTGTTTCTTAGTTATCTTTGGTGGATGTGCGTTGATCGTTGTTGTGAACTTTCCAGCACTGTTTGAATGCCTCCATCTTCGAATAATGTCAGAACAGGCATCATAAAGAGATAATATAATTAAATGGAATAGAATAATAGAAAATACCATATTGGATCAACTTACTTCTGCTGTGCATGCGCGCCAATCTTTCTTTTCAAAATAGCAATCCGTCATTTTGGCATTCTCATCTAAGTCAAGTCAAGTCAGTCAACATAAGCAACTTTTATTCCCCAACAAAACAGAAACGAGACAAGACAGAGTCCGGATAGCTACTAATTTAGCAGTGACCATCCCCTAAACACATTCTCTCTTTTCTGTCTCTGTCCTGTATCAACATTGAACTCACCTGCGCATCCGGTGCTGAAAATCCGCTTGTCCCTACAATCGAGCGGTTAGCAAAGGCCTCGGCTTTCGGGGGAAAGAATAAATCTCACCACTCATCGGGCTCATCATCGTCTTCGGTATTTGCGCTCTGTTGCGCATTGATCTCTTCTTTACTCATTTTTTGTGGTATTGTTCAACAAAAAGAAGGTGGCAATTGAGCTTGGTTATCTTGTGTTGTTGAAGAAAGAAGTCAAGTATAACAAAAAGGTGGTTCGAAGGGCGGAGACTGGTTGAGGCAACTCTCACTCGTCTTAGCAAAAGTCAAGTGACAACTTACAACAACAAGACATCAGACGCCAACAAAACTGACACAATGGCCCCGACCAAGCTTAATGTGCTTGTTTATACAGGTTCGACTTCTTGTTAAATACATTCTCATTAGAATACCCCTCACTGACTCACTCAAGGCCTCGGTACAACCGTCGAGTCAGTCAAGCATTGTATCTGGTCCCTTCGTCGTCTTCTCGGTTCAAACTATGCTGTCATCCCCATCACCGAGACCATTATCCTCAAGGAACCCTGGCAAGCGACATGTGCTCTTCTTGTCTTCCCCGGCGGCGGCGATCTTGGTTACTGCCAGGCTCTGAATGGTGAGGGGAACCGTCGTATCGGCGACTACGTCCGTCGAGGCGGCTCCTACCTGGGATTCTGTGCAGGTGGCTACTACGGAACCCAGAGGTGCGAATTTGAGGTTGGTAATAAGCCAATGGAAGTCATCGGGAGAAGAGAGCTGGCTTTCTTCCCGGGGACCTGTCGAGGTGGTGCTTTCAAGGGTTTTGAGTACAAGAGTGAAAGGGGAGCTAGGGCCGTGCGATTGAGTGTGCCAAAGGACGCTTTTGAGCAAGAGGTGGCTTCTGAGATTACCTCCTACTATAATGGAGGCGGTGTCTTTGTTGACGCTACTTCCGTCAAGGATAGGAAGGTTGAGGTGCTGGCTACCTATGATGAGGAAATCGATGTTGATGGTGGTGATGGCCAAGCAGCGGTTGTTCTCTGCACCGTTGGTGATGGCAAGGCCTTGCTTACTGGACCTCATCCGGAGTATGGCCTCCTCATTATACATTTTCCACGCAGACTCTAACAATTTCTAGGTTTGCTGCTACCAACTTGAACCCCCAGCCAAGTCTTCCCAACTACGACGAGCTAGTCAGTCAACTCGCCGCCGCCGACAAAGACAGAGCTACTTTCCTCAAAGGTTGTTTAACAAAGCTCGGTCTCCAAGTCAGCCCCCATGACAACGGAGTGCCATCTCTATCCAGACTTCACCTCTCCTCCATTTCCGACATAGGTGTATCTGAGTTACTATCCGACTGGAGCGACATCATCGACAAAGAGGATGGCGAGGAGTGGATCCGAGCAGAGACGGACAACTTCCACATCCAGAATGAAGACACAATCTGGAGTCTTGAAGGTCTTCAGCAATCTCTGCCCGATACAAACGAAGCCAGTATTTCGGAAAATGGCAGTATTGACTACACCAAGATCACCAAGAAGATCGTCCCTCATGAAAAGGGACTTCCCCATCCCAAGCTTACACCACTCTTCAACCATGGTCTGTTCTTCTCGAGTTTGAAGCGCTATCGACAAATCGAGCCAACGGCCAAGACATGGGGTGATCTGCTCATGTACGGAGAAGTGGTAACTAGCACAAACACCATGCTGGAGAAGTACGTCAGCCCTATGACTCATGGAAGACTTGACTCTAACGTATACCAGAAACCCAAAGCTCATGCCGAAACTCCCAAGCGGATTTACTGTCTCAGCCACAACCCAAGTCGCCGGTCGAGGTCGCGGTTCAAACGTCTGGATTGCCCCTCCAGGCATGTTGATCTTTTCAACCATCATCAACCACCCAGCCCATCTAGCTGTGACTCACCCTGTTGTATTCATCCAGTACATCGCATCTATTGCCATCGTGGAGGCTGTCCAGTCTTATGATCGCGGCTACGATAAAATTCCCATCAAGATAAAGTGGCCCAACGATATTTGTAAGTCATCCTGCGTGATCCACAGACTCGAGTTGAGCTGACATTTCCAGATGCACTTGATCCTACACGATCACAAGAGAAACCGCACTACTCCAAGGTTGGAGGCATGCTCTCACAGTGCCTCTACTTTGACGGAAACTACCAAATCATCTTGGGTATCGGTCTCAACACCCTCAACTCACGTCCCACAATGTCCATCTCCGACCTCGTCCCCGCGGGTGCTCCCGAACTTCATATCGAAACCCTTCTCGCCCGTGTGCTCACGCGCATAGAAGCAATTTACGCTCAGTTTCTCCGGGAGGGTTTTTCGAGCGGTCTTGAGGCACGATACTACCGCCACTGGCTGCACACAAGACAGGAAGTCAGTCTTGAGGCTGAGGGTGGCGTAAAGGCGCGTGTGTTGGGAATTACGCGTGATTGGGGAATGTTGAAGGTTGAAGAGATAGATTCTAGTGGGAGAGCGATAGGGAAGACTTGGGCGCTACAGAGTGATGAGAATAGTTTCGATTTCTGGAAGGGGTTGGTTAGGAGGAAGACGTGAGGCATAGACACGCTTACAACTCATAAATCCATGTATCATGTCGAGTTCTCTGCACTGGGTGACATATCATTGATTTATAGAACCACAATAGGGTCTAGATGGCACGATTACTAACAATCTGTATAATTCAGAAACTTCATGCTAACCATGCTCTATATATACTCCTATACATAACCGCCAATACCCTCTCAATTACAGCTTTATATCATCCCATCCCTGAGGAACACAACCGGGGTTAGTCTCCGCAAGCGGACGGTTTCTAAAACGCCCATTTTCAAAGTTGACGTTGATGTTGTTCTCGTTCCGATTCTCTCTCTCTCTAGGAGATGTTCCAGACCTCCTCCGGTACACAAAGACAAAGACAAAAATTGCCAAGGCGATCATTACGAGACAGGAGAATAACGAGAGTGTCATAGCAGCCCATTGAACGTGTGTAGGAGAGGCTGCTGGAGAACTCGTCGCATTTGAGGATGGCCAGGTTGTTGAGCTTGAAGTGTATGATGTGCTACTCGTTGTGTTGCTTTCTGTGCTACTTGTCGTGCTGATAAAGGTAGTCTCAGTGGTCGTGGGGATGTGGAATGACTCAGTATATGTCTTGCTCCACCATGGAATCACCGGCTTAAGACTTATCTTATACGGAACACTGACACTACTTTGTGTCGTAGACTCACTCGTGGTCGTTAGATTCTCCGTCAAAGCGCTCGCCCACGTTATATCTATCGTGTAAGTAGTACTCTCAGTCACCCAGCTCCAACCTGATCGGGAACTTCCAGAGGGAGGAGGTGCTTGTTCGGTCACGGTGGTGGTTGGGATCTCCTCAATAATAGTCAGTTGATTCCGTGAAGCTGTGACTGGCTTGCCGGACTCTGTATATACGGTCGCCCAGCCTGGTACAGTGTCAATTTGGGTCCATCCTGGAGGGACAGAACTGAAGAGATGGCCGTTCGCGTCGACGAATGAACGAGCCTTGTTCTTGTGTTGGGGTAGTGATGTCGTTGAGCCATTGTGCGGCGAATCTTGTTGGTTCTCCATGTCCAGATGCTAAGTGTGGAAACAGCTGTATTCTTACCTTGTCTACAGGGGCCTGATATGCTTTTATGTGTTGCTTGGAACCGTATACTGTTCGATGGTAGTGTGCGAGGAGCCGTGCCTAGGTTGGTAGTTAGAGAACTGGTGAAAGTTGAGAACTTATATCATTCGTATAAGACAACTACAATATAGTATCACCGATTCTCTGGGATATTTAGGCATGTATTGTTGCTTCGAGTAGTGGTAGGACATTGATTAATGGTCCAGTATCTGAGTGACTACAAACCGACACTTTAGATAATCACGGTTAAATCAAGATGCGATTCGGCGCTATTTTTCCAAACAACAAAGACTGTATCTGATTCGTAGCGCATCAAGGATCACATGGTACCTTTTGCTAAGTATTACAGGCTGTTGTTGTTGAGTTGGCAAAATTGTTCACCGTTAGATATACCCAGGTACGGGTAGCCAAATAAGTGTCTAGAAAGAATGACAGCGCATCCACGGTTATTTTTTACAGAGATCCTTGAATCAGTCTACTTCCAGCTTTGTTAGTTTCTACATAAATTCTACATTGCTCGTCTTTGGAAGAGCAGTATTAGATACATACTCCAATGTACTACTCAAAAGTCCAACAAAACAACGTATGATGCCCTTACGCTTTCCAGACATTGACTTAGACAAGGAGCAGAATCGTTTGGCCAAGGAGAAGAAAGACCTTCCAAACGTTGACAAAGACAAGGATAACCACACATTTACATCAACGGGATTATCCTCTGGATTTACTGTCATTGGAGTTACCACCATTGATACTACTGTGGGTTGGGACACGGCCGACAGCAAGACCCAGTCCATGAGCGAGACTCAACCCACGAATGAGACCCAATCCACAAGTAAGACTCAATCTACGAGCGAAATCGAATCCACAAGCAAGATGTCGACATCCGATGAGCCCCTGACGTTTACAAAGACGGTCTCTGCCCCTATCGGCGGCAATCTACCAATCCAGGAGTCCAAGGTCGTATCCATCGTCATGTCTACTATCACTCATGAATTCACGTCAACAGTAACCGTCGACCATAGCGTTGAGTTGGAACCGAGCACCGTCTGGATAACCAGTATCAGTCCAGCTACAGACATACCCCCTCCTACCACATCTGACACTACACCATCCCCCAGTTCTCCCCTGAGTACCATCGAGCTGATTGGCGTCATAATCGGTACCATATGTCTACTGTTCATGATATGCTGCTTCCCATTGATATTATTTATGCGACGTCGACGTTCTTCTACACCGTCAGGTAGCCAGAACAACATCAATGTCACAGTCGGCAACGGCGAGTGTTCTCGGTGGTCGCACTCAGAGGACTCACGACCAACTCCGATGCCAGCGTCTTTGTATTCGCAGGAAGACGCGGTCAAGACAGAAGTCTTGAAGAGACCTGTTCGCGTTTTAAGTCCACCGCCTCATTACGACGACTACTGGAAGGGAGAGAACGACGGGTATGAGATGGGAGTCAGGGAGACTGCGGGTGAAGCTTCCGGGTCAAACTATGCTCAGGAGCAGCACTACTATGATCCGAAAGGCAAAGGAAAGGCGCGCGACGATACCTGCATTTGAGTTTCGTTGTTTGTTGCATGGGCAACAGCCTACGTGACGGTGTTTGACTTTGGATCATGGTTTCTGGTATTTTAGAACTTGAAACTTAAGGTTGAATATTCTATTAATTCTAGAATTTTTTTTAAAAAACATGACTTCTGTGCATAGATAGAAATATAGCCTTTGACTTTTAAAATGATTACCTTTTTTCTCACAAACTTTGACTTACACCTTGACTCATACTTACCAAGACAACCAAATCACAACATCTGCAGAGAGAGCGCATGACTTGTGTAAGCCACTATTAGCAGTGAAAATAAATATATTCTCTGTAGGTACATCTTGTAAACGTCTAAATAAGACTCTGTTTGAGCGCAGAATATCTGCCCCAAATATAGGTCGTGTGACGTGACAAACACTCCCACGATATAGCAAACAACTGACGCAAAAACTCAACGAACATGCATTCACTTAAACCTCGTTCGTGAGTGTATTTAAAAAACTTTGTTTGACAAAGTTCAAGTCCCAGACAAACAATAAAATGGCTCCCTTCTCTCTGGAAATCTGCTTCTACTCTTCAACACAAACATTTTCAATATCTCATCTCACCAATCTATCTACAACACATCTTCCTCTAACTTGCTTCACAAGATAACATCTTTTAAATCATGCTTGGAAGAAGTCTCGTGGTTGTCGCTATGGCGGCATTGTCTAGTGCCTCCTACATTGTTAGACCTAGACCTGACCCCGATACCTACCGCTACCTACATAGTGAGGAAGGGTAAGTCTTTCTTAAGATCACTTGTGGAATAGTATACTAACATGTTCTGTCCGATAGTCCTTTACCCAAACCTGAACTGGACGACTCCAGAATTGTCAGAGCCCTCACAGTTCCGTATGTCCCAGTCCAGGATCCTACACCTGTCATAGTACCTGATCCTACATGGAACAAGGAGTACACATTTTCATGGTATAGGCCTCGCCAAACAGTTGCTCCTGAGTGGTCTACACGCCTTCGTCATCCCGCGGCTTCTGCCACTACCACGGACGAGCCTGCCCTGCCTCTCAAGATGACTGAAGAAATTGTGAGTATCCCAACGACAGTCATCATTACCAAGCCTACTGGCCCTCCCGTTTGGCGGACTCTACCAGACCCCGAAGAAAGTATTCCCGTACCTTGGGCTACTACATCGACAACCCTTCCAGAGCCAACTCTGACCTCGTCGACTGTTCCAGAGTCGACGGCAGTTCTAGAGCCAACTGCAAGCCTTGATCCGACTGCAACTCTGGAGCCAACTGAAACTTCGGTACCAAAGGGAAAGTCCAGTGATGCGGCAGGGCCTATCATCGCTGGCATCATAGGAGCAATGGTTTTCGTGGGTATACTCATACTCTTGGCCTGGTTGCTCTACAGACGTTACAAGAGAAACCAAGCCAACAAAAGGCCAACTATTGTCCATCCTTTCAGGAGAAACCTGCCTCCGGTCCCTGCACCTCGGGCCCCTCAGACTCCAACTCCTGCGCCTCAAGCGATGCACCGTCAAAGCCAGTCATATTTCCTTCCCGATACCCCCTCAGACCGCCAGTCGACGTTCACTAGGGAATGGACAGGCGCCTTGCGAGCTTGGATGAGGGTACCTGGACGCAGTCGCCAAGACGACAGCACGAGTGTGGTTAGTCGACCGGCGAATGTGTACACTGGTCGACCCGTTGGTATTCCACACCCTGCGACGACTGCAAGCACTCGGCCTGGTGGGAACCCAGACTTTCCACCGATGACAGCACTCAGGCCTCAACATATCAGCGACTGGTCTCCTAGGTCGCCCGTTGCTCGTAAGCCTGTTCCTTCGGTGGGAACCACTCCTCGGTCTGCCGCAAGTTCATACCTTGCGCTAAGCCCATATACGACCCAGTCTGGCAGAAATTGGCGCCCCTCTCAGTATAGTGAGAGTGTATACAGCCAGCCGGGTCCGGGAGTGAGGCCAGATAGTGGATGTCCGCTTGGTGGTAGTTGGCTTTGAGTTGTCTTTTTTGTCGAGTTGGAGTTGAGGAGTAGTATACCCATGTTGTCATTTGGTTCGATATATTTCCAGATTTGTCGCTACTAGGAAAGGTTTTAGTAGAGTTTGTCTTTTCGCTTTAAGTCAGTTGTAGAGTAGATAATACTCAGCCAAATCTATCCCCTCCACGCATCTGAACTTTTCTCTTAGTATATTGACTGAAGAGAAATGTAGAAAGCCGTAATTTGCTACCTTTGCCGTGTACGTCATCTAGTATCTATTATTAGCTAAAGCCTAGATACTCGTATATGATCGGAGACTCATTCAATCTAAAAGGAAATATGAGCTCAACAGTAAATCCTAAAATGCCTGTATAGACATACCTAGGTATAGATAAATCTCATATTCATGTCCTGTGCCTGAGACTGTCCATTTGAGAACCTCCAACCTTGTCGTCTTTGGCCAGCGATTGTGGTAGTGGACTCTTGTCGATTTAAGACCATAATAGCTCTATCTTAAAGAGCTAGAGTCTAAGACAATGCCGGGTTTTTTCGCATCTGGCCAGCCTGTCACTGTCAAGGCCAAAGGTATAGAAGTAAAAAGTAGCCAGGTCGGATCTTTTAAGCCGTTTTGCGGTCTTGCATGCGAAGAATGCGTAATGGCCCGGTTTCCCATTCACAACAAGATGTAAACCCAAGTGCTCCGTTCAATATCGTACAGTTGTATTAAACATAAGATAACATAGGTCGTCTTTTTTTCTTCGTCTAAGAACCAACCTCGAGCGGCTCATCACGCCACCGATAACCCAATAAACGCCGTGCCATGCCGCAGTCGAGTGAAGATGTACATGTATATAGGAGAAACTCCCTCCTTCTCCAAAACCCCCCTCAAAACTCCCGTTACGAGGCCCCTTTTTGTGTCTTTGTCGTACTCCAGGCCAAATCGTACAAGTGTGGTGTGCCGCTTTTTTTTCCACCACCTCCAATCGTTCACTACCCAAACAAATAAGGGAATGTCAGACTAGTCCTTGTAAACCTTGGGCTTGAAGCCTTCTTTGATCTCGGCCTCGGCCTCCATTTTCTCCCGTAAAGGACCAATCTCTCGCTCGAATCGTTCCTTTGCTCTCACAATCTTGCTCTGGAGGTAGAAACTGCCACCCTTTTGAGGATCGTTGGCGTCGAATAGGCGCTTGTAGCGGCTCAGCACTTCCTCGACGTTGGCTTGTCCGCCGGCAGGGGGCTTGACGTTGAGGATCTTGCATGCCTCGTCGAGGGTCATGCCTGAGGAGAGAGAAGCACCGCCTGTGGTGTTGCCAGCCTTGACCTGGGCGCGCTGGTAGGCGGAGGCAGCCTGAGCTTGCTTGTAAGCGGCGACGAAGGATCGACCGAGGATTCGGGAGCCTGTCAAGAAGGCTGTGACGACGAATTTGTGCGCCTGGGTGACCAAAAGTGTTAGCGGGCTAATTTGTCGAAGGCGGCGAATCGAGACATAAAAGTCATGGCGGGACTCGAGTGTGTAAGTGCATAGCGTACCATTGTGAGATGATTATGGCGATGAGAAGAGAAATCGAGTGTCGGAAGGGTCAAGGGTGGAGTTATCGCTAGGAAGCGACGTTGAAATAGTGTAAGTGGCCCTCGTTCGCAACGAGGAGGAGGATCGGATCTTGATGGCGCTCGAGACTTTTTCCCCAGCAAAGCAAAGTTGGGTTTGGCTGATGCGGATCATTCCGAGGTCGGAATTTTGCACCCGCCGAACCACCGGCAGCCAAAGACCTGCCGAGTATTAGCCGTGAGTCAAGGTGAGGGAGGGGCTTCACCGCGATTCACCGAGCTTCACCGAAATATGCCCCGCGATGGAGTTTGCAGGAATAGGACAGTTGCTGACCGTAATAAAGATCATTAAACGAGACATCTCGAGCGGTGGAGGAAGAAAATAGTTTGTGATTTCCTTCAAAATTCCAATAATCATTACGATCTTTTTCTCTCACAGCAACGAGTGTGAATCATCACAATCGTTCCTTCTTTGTAAGCAAACAACAGTCCTGCTTGTCTTATAGGGTAGGGTAACTGACACAACAACTAGAAGCACCAACATCACCACATACAAACAGTCTAAGAAACATATCATGGCATCAACTACTCAAGACGTAGCTGTCTTATTGCAGAAAGAAGGCAGCGGAGTTTCACCAGATGTATATGATGCAGCCAATGAATCTCAGGACGCCGTCTCACGAAGGACAAAACTACTCTCCCCAGTGCTAGAAGCTCTCAAGTCACAGGATGCTTCCGCGCTAGAAACCACAGCCAAGGCACTCGGTGATGGAAGTAGAGACGGCAAGTCGCACTGATGATTTATCTGACATTTGCTAATCTGGATTTAGTTGCTTGGAGACTACCATATGGAGAATCAGGCATTCTCGAATTCTTCCTCGACATCCTGGCTTCTGACGAACAGCAAAGTCACGGTGTCAAAGTACAGGCCTTGCGCGTTACTGGAAACTCTTGTGCTGATACGGAGGCCAACCGAGCCCGCGTTGTCGAGGGAAAATACATTATTTCTTTCATCAAGCATTTGCAGGACAAGAGTCTTGTTCCATACTTGATTCCCGTTCTTTACAATGTCCTTGTGGATTACGGTAGGTCCATTTCTCATCACACACCAAATCAAAGCTGACATCCATAGAACCTGCCCAAATTCTCGCATCGCAGTCAAGACTTAGCAGTCATCTCATCGCTCTGCTCCAGTCTCCCAACCTTTTCGAGTATAGCCCTCTTGTCACCTACTTCTGCAAGATCCTTGCTCTGCTCATCACACACGATGGTGAGGCGCTTGTCGCAGACCCTGACACAGTCTCTGTTCTACTCAAGCTCGCAACCAGTTCGGATCACAGCTCTGATATTGAGGACTTTCTCGCTCTTGTGTCCACCTCAGCCAGCTATCTCGCAAATGAATCCTTCCAAGAACGACTTCTCAAGTCAAAGCAGTTGGATGTGTTTGTCAAGGCCTTTTACATTGCGCACACTCAGTTCGATGCGGAGCTTGACGACGAGGACACAGCCAAGGAGCTGGGTCAACTTTGCACTTCGCTGCTCACCACACTGGCGGATCTGACTGGCAGCGATTATTTCCCTGCCCTTTACCCCCTCGAGAGTTCTGTACCCCAGTCTCTTATGAAATGGTTGGAAGAACCTCACGCCATTCTCCAGTCAGCAGCTTGCCTAGCCCTTGGCAATCTATCGCGTTCAGACCAGGCTTCTTCCGCTTTCGTGCAGGGGTATCGAGCCCATGTTCCTCTTGAGGCTTTCCTCTCCAACACTGAAGTCACCGATGCCCAACTTCTCCATTCAGCACTCTCGTTTCTCAAGAACCTCGCAATCCCGGTACAGAACAAATCATTGCTGGGTGATCTGCTAGAGCCTGACAGTGTACCGCGGATATTGAATATCGACACTCTTCCCCAAGTCCAGTTCTCGGCTGTGTCCCTGCTCCGCCTACTTCTTGTCAACTCCCCCGACAACGTCCTTCGGATTACAACCCCCAGGACCGTTGAGGTTGAGGGTTCGTCCAAGAAGCACACAACTGTCCACGACATTATCGCTCTGTTTGGTCGCACGGATACAGAGCCGACTAAACTCGAGGCTGCTCGTAGTGTTGCTACTGTGTGCCGTGTGCTCCACACTACACCTTTAGACTATGTCCTCTCGGGATGGAACTCTGAGAACGAAGAGACACAGTCGAGAAATCTGTTCTATGCCGAACATAATCTTTCTCAAATACTTTCTTTCCTCATCACGCAGGAAAAGTGGCCTATTCTTCGGTCCGAAGCATGGTTTGTCTTTGCCCTTCTATCGCGATCCCAGGATGGCGCACAGGTTGTTGCAAAGGTACTTGCTGTGGATGGAGCCATGGATGCTCTAAATTTTGCAATCACTGGCAAGACTGCTTCGGACGATCAAACACCTCAAATCGAGAGCGGCATGCCTGAAGTTCCTCCCGCTATCCCTGAGGAACTTGCTCTGGAACCTCAACAGGTTGACCCAAAGCAGCAGGCCAACATGGCCAAGGTGGATAGAGAGAATTGTCTGGTATTGTGTACCGAGATTGTCAAGAACGGAGAAACCCTCGAGTCAGCTCAATTGAGCCGACTGCAAAACTTAATCAGACAAGGAACGGAGTTGTTAGGGAAGAAGGCAAACGAGTAGCAAAGCCGTAGGCATTTAGATACATCACACAAAGAGAACATAGGCAGTCACATCACGCGAACCATGTACCGAATTGAAATCGTAACAAGTAACTTTTAACAAGCAGAGACACCATATGCACGTAATGCATCCATTGACCAAGGTAGGTATGACAGAACAAAGCCGGTGATCATGCAGTAAATTTCTTGAGCTGGACCTAGAGTATCCTTCCTCCAACCCAGGCCAAGCCTTTCATCAGAGCCTCGAACCGACGTTGCCCATGCCTCAATGACATAAAGAGCAAAACCCTCAAACACCAGTTCCCTTTTTGCAAGTTTATTTCTTGGCCGACTCGGCCTCGGCAGCATCCCGGACACGCTTCTGGCGGGCACCCTCGTATCGGGCGTTGGCACGAGCGACACGGAGAGTTCGGTAAGCGCCAGCCTCGATGTTGGAGGGCATGTCGCTCTTGGAGATCTCCTTGACGGCGAGATCGGTGGCGGCGATAGGGAAGGCAGCGGCGATTTGAGCGGCCTTCTCGACCTTGGAGACGTCGGTCTTGGTGTCACCCTTCTTGGGGGCGTTAGATCGGCGGGGAAGGAGGATCAAGCGCTCCTGGTAAGCCTTGAGACGGGCGACGTTGGCGGCAAGGGACTCCTCGCTGAGGTTCTGGCGGCGGAAGTCGACGGCAATGCCGATGGTGGGAGCGAAAGCCTTGGGGATACCGGCCTCCTGTAGAAAGAGTCAGATCTGGACAATTGCAGATTTTCGTTGCGAGTCGTTTTTTTTTTTTTTTTTAGATCTCGACTCGGATATTTTCATACCTTGAGCTCAGCCAGGGTGAAACCACGGCCGGAGCGGACACGACGGTTGTACTTGATGGTAGGGCATCGGACAACGGGTCGGAGCTTGTCGACAGGTCGGGGGGCAAGAGCGGCAGCCTTGGCCTGACGAGCTGTGCGTCTCCTCGACTTCTTACCGGGCTATTCCAACAGTTAATATTTGTGCGCCTTGAAGAGTTTCCGGAAAATCGAAATATCGTTTTTCTCGTCGGAGTATCGTCATACCTGGTCGAAGTGGGTTCGAACCCGGCGTTGCCAATCCTTGCGGAAATCTATTCGAGGAGTCAGTCCCTCGTGTTCTCTGGTATAACATCGTTCATCGGGCTGGGTGTTGCTCACGGTTGTTGACGAGCTTCTGGTTGTACCGGATCGTCTGTACAATTGCAGGTCAGCGAATGCTGGCAAACATGATGGCGACAATCATCTCGTCGTCATCACAATGGGCGCGTATATCCATACCATTTTGTCTGCTTACCGTGCTCCGATTGTCGATGTCGGGTCGTGAGGCGTGGAAATTTCGGAGGGTTGAGGCTTGTCAAATTCCTAGAAGGGTTTTCGTGCCCTACCTCCTGCACTTGGTGGGGGGTGGTTAGCGAGTCTAGCGGAAGGAGCGCATCACGTGCAGAAGTGGGCTTTCCTTCCAATTTTGCAGAATCTTGAGCGGGAAAACATTGTAGCGGAAGCCGTTTCTTCAGACTGGAAGGTCTAGAGCTGTGGAGACGTTATGAGCCTGGCTGTCCAGTCAGTGTCTAGATGTCGCTATTTCCAGTCGAGTCTGGATGGAATACAAGAGATGCGACCGTCTTGGATGGATACCTGGGTAGGGAATTTATGCCATTTCTTGCGATGCATGGGCTCAAGATAAAAGAAGAGGAAGAAATATTTTACTTTCAGATAGTGACATCTTTAACATTGTCACACGATGGCTTGGATCTCATCTTACAAGTACGCGATTCAGAGCAGAGACAGATGTCGCTATTACTCACAGAAGAATTCCAGCCAGTAGTCGTTCTTGCCAATGCAAGTATAACGAACCGACAAAATGCAGCCATGAGACAGATTTCTAAATTGTGTACATAAATATTAAGAGTCGCAGTCAAGAGTCAGTGTTTACCCCGAGTCAAGCAATAGGAGCATGAATGTGAGTTGCACCATGATGGCTATTCTCAATCATGAGAGTGTTGCCGAAAATGATATCAAGCTCCCTTCGGATTGCAGTGAAAAGCTATTTTCTTTTTTACAGAGGAATTCACGTGTAGACATCCAATATGGTCAACATGGACGGAATACTCGCTCCTGGGACAAGCCAAGCATATGAGGTGCAGAACATTCATCAAAGGTGGTTGTCGCACAAGCATGTCTGCATATCTGTCTCCAACCACTGTCGCTGGTCGCAACGCTAGTAAAATGTCTCCTCTTTATCACAAACACTCTTCAAAAGCTTGTTTCGTTTGAAGACAACCATTGCAGATAATCACAATTTTATGGAAAGAGCCTCCAGTTATTCACTTGCAAGTGCACGCACAATTCTAGGCAGCCAACCTTTGATGGTTCCTGCCGAAGGGAGCAATTTCCCAGCCCCCTCTGCGCCTCAAGTTCAAGGCATCAAGGAGGGCCCCAAATTCCTATAAAGCCCCGCCTTCGTCGCCCGCTTTTGATTTTGATTTCCTTTTCTCTTCATACTTACCTTGTTCCGAGGAGGCCAGCTCATGAATTGGCTTCCTCAGCATGGAAGGCCTGCATTGCACAACGCGGAGTCGTTTCCATGCTCTATTGTCCTTCGGGGCCATAGGGGGCGGAATTTTTGATTTTTAACCACACTTTTCATTATGTTGGTGGCTTGATGCCGTCTCATGAAGAAGAGATCTTTGCTTGTTCGTAATGCGCCTCGATGTGATATGTAAATGTCGCTGTACCTTTAAACTGCTTCCCATCTCTAGTACTCGTCGCGCCCTTCATGCCTGTAGTGGAAGCTTCTTGACCTGCTGTAGAAACTGAAGCTCGCGACGTTACCGTGCCGTGCAGTTGAGGTGCGACACTGGAACGACCCTGGATCTGATCTTAGCGCGTGCTAAATGTCTTATCTAGAGACCTTGAGATGCTTCCTAGGGTAGCGGGCTGTATTTCAGTTCGTTTTTGCTTCTCTGCTTGAGGATGTGCGATTTCTTGAATGCCAGTGTAGCAACAACATCCATGCACTCTCCTCCAGATCGTCGGCGCCCTCGGACAGTGGTTACACAGCGCAATAGTATCACCATCAACAAACACCTAGAATAGATAAAATAGTATCAATTAATCCCAACATCATCGTCATTATCTAAAGATCTTCATGAACCTTCATCGTTGACAGCCACCTCCTCTGAACCGAACCTACTCCGCACCAATCAAAACTCCACAATTCCACTCTGCACGCCACTTTGACGACCCAAAAAATCTCATGACACCACTTTCCCACTCTGACGACGACGATACCCCCACGACGACCGCAAAAACCAACGGTTTCTGTTTACCTACCCTCCGTCAGCTCTTCATTGAGAACTAGGAAATAATTGCTCTCCGCAGCAGCAATGGCCTCCAAGATGGGCCCCAGAAGCGTCAAGGACGCCACCCGCTTCACGTCTACAATCCCTCACGCAACCTCCAAAACCGCCCAAAGAACGCCGCGCATCCCCGGCGAGACGCCCGAGCAGCGTGTGAGGAGACTGCGCCAGGCTCATCTTGCCGCCCAGCATGCTCAGATTAGCAAGACGGATAGGTTCATCGATGCGTCGAGGAGATTCTTTGACGTTGCGCATCGGTGGACTGTGGGAAGCATTGTGATATTCACAGGTATGCTACAATACAGCATTGGGCAGAAACAAGAACTGACAGACATCATATAGCCGTCGCAGGTGTTGTCTCCGTATACTCCGTCTGGGATATGGTTCAATATAACCGCGCCCGCCGAGCCGAATGGGTCGAAGCACAGAAGCGACTCGAAGCCGACGAGCTCGCCATGGCCCGTCTCGCTTACATCAAGGGCGAAGCTACCGAGGACCAGATCCTCCTCGTCGAGGAGGCCAACCAAGCAGCTGAAGCGAGGGGCGAGAAGCTACCACCTCTGCTTGCCGCCCCCGAACACCGCACACATTTCGAGGAGCACATCAAGCCCACGTTCCAGGACAACAAGACCGAGGAGATCGCTACTACAAAGACATCAAGTGGCAAGGGCGTGCTGGGAGTCTTTTCTGGAGTGCTAGGAGGTGGGAAGAAGGAGGAGATCAAGGAGCAAGCGACAGAGGGGTTGGCCGCGGCACAGACACAGTTGACCAACTTGGCTGCTGACGGTAAAGCGAAGCTGGAGCAAGCAATTCAGACTGAGCGGGAAAATCAACAAAACGGAGGTCCTCTAGACCGACTGGGCACACAACCTGCGGCCAGTCCAGCCTCCGGCAAGTCATGGTGGAAGTTCTGGTAAACTGTATAAAAATATAATTGGAAAGGCAAAAGGCAGCAATGCGATGGAAAAGGATACAAAGCTGATTGCAAGCGGAGGAAACTACAAGTGTATCATATGTGTAGATTGGCAGTGCATTAGACGGCGTCGGGGGACCATCTTGTATGTACCATTAGGTGTGAGGCAAAGCCCTACTTTACTTTATCTATCAGGCGGGTTGCTAAAAAATGGGAACTTGAAGCAGTACAGACGAAATCATTAGTCCACTCTCAGGCAATACATACACTAAGAATGATCTAATATTTATATCAACCACTAAACCAGTACCGTTTTTAATGCAACCCTGTCTATTCAATGCTGAGCAACTAAACAGTATCGTCACGGTGCTTGGTGTGTTTGTGTGATTGAGCTTTGCGTAGCTCCATTATTGATATTGACATTATCGCTACTGTGGTATTTCCATTTATACCTTGATACCAACCGGTTCGCCAACTTCCAAATCCCTGTTTCCTTGCGGGTAACAAATTGTGCCCTGAATGATCAAATGCTGTTGCAGCCGCTTCCCAATATCCATAACGCCGGGTGACAAAGTAAAAGATAAAAGATCGTGTCCTGCTATCAGTCTCCAGCGAATTTCGTCATGAGTCTAGTGTGAGCCCGGAGCCACACGAATGGCATAACTGTTCTAGAGTTGCTGAGGTGAAGTTTCAAATGAACTCTTCCACATGGGCTTCGGGAGTCTTCTTCCACTCTTCCTTTGCAAAGCTTTGGTTCGAAGACCAATATTGCTCTTTTGTCTCCTTTCAAGCCAATCGCGTGGCCTTATACCACTGTCCTATAGAGCAGGATGTTCCTCACTGTCCACAATGATCTCTTGTCCCTCCTAAGAAACGATAATGTGGTTGAAATGACCCGGAACCTTGTCGCGGCATTTGTCACAGTCTGAGCGGTATCCTATACTAAAACTTTTCTTCATGCCGGGTTGCCATGTCCAGTTGTTGACGGTGTGTCGACTTCTAATATGACCTCGTCGAGGAGAAGGTGTTGTAGGGTCACCCTCGCCATCGGCTGTTTGTGTCGGGTAGAGTGGTTCTGCATCCATCATGTGGTGTTCCACGTCATGGGGAGGTGATGGCTCAACTCTCACGTTAGGATGTGCCATGCCTGGAGACATGTTGCCGTTAATGCCGGAGTCGAAATGCACCGTGATAGGGGTGACGGGTTGGCACACCATGGCATCATCACATTCGGAAATAGGCGAGGGGAGGCGTCGCTCGTTCTGAACAGCCTGCCATCCTCCAGCCATTGTGCGAGGAATGCTCTGGTCATCGTTGAGGCCGGTGTTGTGATGTCCAAGGTTTGCAACGCCGTTGGGATGGGCCATCATTGGCTGTTGGCCTCTAACCTGTGCGGCAAAGCTGGGCTGAATGGGAGTGGCCATACGCCCGTTGGAGTTGTCAGACTCCAGTTGCATCATGCTCAATCGGTCCGATGTTTGTTGTTGATCAAATTGACTTGTTTGCATCATGTTCATGTCAGAATATCCATGGTTCTGTGGCGTCGTATTTGCTGGAGGCCATTGCGAAAAGCTAGTTTGTTGGAACTGATCATTGCAAGCCATATTGGAGGCTTGCATGGACGAATCGGGTAACCATTGCTGTGCGGTTCGAGGAGACGCACGAAGAGGAAGACATTGAAGTCGTTTCTACAAAAGTTAGAATCTCGTACTTGAATAAACCCGGGGTTGTCATTATCATGATGGTTAGTAAACTTACATTTCGGTGCTCACCGAAGCTCATGCCGTTGGCGGCGAGCCCTTCTTCCTCCCGACCTCGTTTCCGCTCAAAGGGATGCTGTTGTGCTGCAAACATTTTGTCTTGTTTTGTTGCAGGTTGTTCGTTATTGTTGATGTCTAGAAATTGCACAAGTTGTCCGACGAGCTGGATCGATCAAGTGATGTAGACCTTGCTATCGGACCCTGCGTATCAATGCGGGTGGGTACAGCCAAAAGGTCCCCGGGAAAGTCGTACAGTAGTGCTCGCGGGGATATCCGATGTAAGGCGATGGATGGGTGATGCAAGCGGGATCAAAAAAAGAAGTTTGGACTTGATGGTGATGATGCTGACAAGATATGAAGAGAATAAAGTCAGCAACAGGCAAAAGCAAGTGTAAGAGGTTGGGCTTTGGTCAGAGTTGAGTTCACGAGGAAGTGGCGGCCTTGATCAAGGATGGAAGCTGGGAAGCCACGGATAGTGGATCGGAGGCTGCGACGGGGAGGGGGCAAGTCAAGTGGAAGCTTGGAACGCAGGCAGTAAGCGAGGCAGATACTGAGTCTCTAAGAGGCTGGGGGTCTTTTTGGGGCTGGCTGTCACTGAGACAATGAAAGGAGAGCGGGGAAATAAGGCGGTCTATACTATTCTCGATTTGAGGGTATGTCTCGGCGTTGGGTGAAGCGAAACCGTTTTGTAAACCGGACGAAAGTAAACAAAAAACTAGAACGTAAACTGCGCAGCGTTTACTGTATTGAATCAAAGAACAAAACGTCGATGAAAAGCTGACGACCAAAAGATCAATAGAAAGAATGACACTGACTTCACTGCCAAGTCAAAGGGGGAAAGGGGTTGGTTGGGTTGGTTCTGTCAGTGAATCAAGGTGGAAAAAAGAGCAAGGCCAAAGTTTGTCAATGAAATGGGGACCAAAACGAGACCAACAACGCCATGGCGCGCATTCGGTTCACCTCACCAGATGATCGGATTCCTAGGACTCTTGTCGTGGGGTCGCCGAGAACCCGAGCGATCCCTTGTTGAGGAAACCGATGATCTAATGGACCCTTGACACGAAGGCTTGTCTTGTCTGTCATGCTTCTCTCTATCGCGAGAAAAGCAAATGTCAAGAGGCGGGCTGGGCTGGGCTCAGTGAGCAGCCTAGACTAGGACTAGCAACAGGGGTCTCACGGGCCAACAGATCCGCAGTACGAGGCTCAGACGTAACACGGTTCATAGTTCACTACCTTTCAACAACAAGTTGTGAGAGTTGAGTCGGCATGTTGTCAACGGAAACTTGAATGTCTAGGTTTCAGTCGTGTTTCGCTTGCTCGAATTCCCGTCTTTCCGTCGTGTATTATTCTGAGACGTTGCAACGGGCTTGTTGATGTCTGAGACAACTTCTATACTTGGCTCAGATCACCACCTCAGATCTTTTGATTAGGCTATAGGCTAGACTCTTCGGTGATTGACCTTCCGGTCTGTGCTGTAGGGTAGTGTCATGGGAAAATATGTGATAATATCGAAGGAACCAGTCCCGTCAGTAATAAACACGAACTCTTTTCCCATCTTGTGACACGACATGTTTGTAGTAGCATTACTCAAGTCGATGCATCCTCCCAGGCAATTTCCCATGTTTTGGTGGTTCATCAATCGCCCCTTTTCCTTGGCGAACACACATTCCTTTGTGCAACTGATAAACCTCACAAGTTCTAAACGTGGGGAGATTTGCAAGCCGCCACGATACCAAGAGACCCTGTCACAAGAATTGTTACATGCCGACGTCACCAGGAATCCTCTCCCTTGTTCCACAAATCCTATGAAGGCGAATTTGCTCATATTACTTTGACAAGGGATGCGATTGATAATCACAACATTTCACGTTGTTTTCTTGGACGCGTTTATTGGTAGGGAGGAATCAACACTACGTTCGTTATCACCTACCCTAGCTTTCTAGATCAGACCCTTGGACCCCGGATCGGAAATCGTCAAGACCCGAACAGCTTATATGTATGTGTCCAATTACCTGCGAGTAGGTAAGAGTCGAGTAGGCTTTTGAATAGAAAAATGGCCTCAAGATGCCTCAATCTTGTGTGCACCAATCGTGCTCACAACTCGTAAAGAAAAAGCTAATGCAATACAACAACAGACGGCATGATGACCTCTCACAGCTTTGTGGAGGACCAGAGGTTACACCCTTTCGTGCGGATTTAGAACATGTGGCGGTAAAAGGAATCATCCGTTCCTTGCATGCATATTGTATTCGTAGCCAGCAGCCAGCCAGCCTCCGAAATAGGCGGCACTGCATCATTAAATATGAACCTACTAATCCACATGTCAAGACGACACGATATAAAGAGTCTTCTTCCTTCTAACCGAGAGTCTGGAGGACCCAAAATCGGAGCCAATTGAGCTTAGACCATTGATAATTGTAAAATTCTAGAACCCTGACGTAGTGAACCCAATGTATTTTGCATACAAGTCCCCTGCAAAAATTGTTTGACCCCTCGGTGGGGTTCTCACCTCCGAAGCGCCTCCGGTGCGGTGCTACTGCTACCCTGGGCTCTGCTTGGGTTGGGCCGGCCTGAGTGCATCCAGAACTTTTGAGTCACCCTAAGAAAGAAGGATAAAAAAAAAGTGCGTCTACTTCAACAACTTCTTGCTTACATCAATCCATCTGACTTGTTTATTTCAGCCCTGTGGCGTTTATCTCGAAGTTTACTTTGACTCACCAATCTAACATCGCCTACTCCGTAGAGCTACACAGCATCTATCTAAATACCACATCCCGCCCAAAGGTAATTGGAACCCCTCCATATCAAAATTTCTAGTTGCAACAGGAACAGCTCAGCTTACATATTTACAATGCCTTCAGCTACTATCGACATGTCTACCATCGCTGCCGATGACACCAGAGGTTAGTGTTTGCCATTGGATTTGTTGCTCTTCGGCCTGTGTTGGAGCTGTGCAGAGGACTCATGATGCTTCGTGGCAACCTCTCTCATGGGCTAGCCATTCATCGAGAGGACAACTGCGAAGCTTCAACAGTTGTCCTAGGTTACCAATGCTGCAGCTACCCATCCCTCCTACATACAAAAAAACACAGCAAGTCCATTGGCTAACATGAACCAGTCCTCGGACAGGATCCCTTGATCCCTCCTGCTCTCCTCACCTCCGAAATCCCTCTCCCCGAGAAGGCCACAAACACCGTTGTCAAGGGCCGTCAAGATGCTGCCGACATTGTCCTTGGCCAGAGCGACAGACTTCTCGTCGTTGTCGGCCCCTGTTCCATTCACGACCCTGCTACCGCCCAGGAATACGCTGCCCGACTCAAGGAGGTCTCTGACAGACTCGACAAGGATCTCTGCATCGTGATGCGCGCCTACCTCGAGAAGCCCCGAACAACCGTTGGCTGGAAGGGTCTTATCAACGACCCCGATATCGACAACTCCTTCAAGATCAACAAGGGTCTCCGTGTTTCCCGCCAGCTGTTCGTCGACCTGACCACCCAGGGTCTGCCAATCGCCACTGAGATGCTTGACACCATTTCTCCTCAGTTCCTTGCTGACTGTATCTCTGTTGGCGCTATTGGTGCCCGTACCACCGAGTCCCAGCTTCACCGTGAGCTTGCCTCTGGTCTTTCTTTCCCCGTTGGTTTCAAGAACGGTACAGACGGTAGCCTTAACGTTGCCATTGACGCTATTGGCGCCGCCGCCGCTCAGCACCACTTCATGGGTGTTACCAAGCAGGGCCTTGCTGCTATCACCAGAACCAAGGGTAACGAGCACTGCTTCGTTATTCTCCGTGGAGGAACCAAGGGTACCAACTTTGACAAGGACAGCGTCCAGAATGCCAAGAAGGTCCTCCAGGACAAGAAGCAGAAGGAGGCTATCATGATTGACTGCTCCCACGGTATGTTATCCAACACCCCTTTAACGTTCTCAGTTCTAACTTGCACCAGGAAACTCTTCCAAGGACCACCGAAACCAACCCAAGGTTGCCAAGGTCGTTGGTGAGCAGCTCCGTGAGGGTGAGAAGGCCATTATTGGTGTCATGATCGAGTCCAACATTGGCGAGGGCAACCAAAAGGTCCCCGCCGAGGGCCCTGCCGCTCTCAAGCGCGGTGTCAGCATCACTGATGCTTGCATTGGCTGGGAGGACACCGTCACCGTCCTCGAGGACCTGGCTGATGCTGTCCGCACTCGTCGCAAGCTCAACACAGCCTAGACGGATGTTGTTGCTATTGCGGCGTAGAGGGGAGCGAGATTCGGCAATGAAAATGGTACAAACTGGGAGTTAATGATTAGACCTGGTAAGAAAGGTCAGAAGGCGGAAAAAGACGGCGTACATAGGATGTATTAAAATTTGTTACGATGCTTGATCTGTTTTGAAACATAGCTCATGAATGATCCAACTGTACTAGTTATGATAGGGGGTCAACCCCATGTTAAATCGATGAAAGCCAAACCAACGCCAAAATTTCCTTCTACCCAATACCGTCAAGCTGTGTCTGGTCGAAACAAGACGAGTCTGATATAGTGCTTTATTCATAAACTCATCGGAAGTTCCCTTGCATGGGAGCATAGTTGCTACCCTGTCTCGGAAACGCACCCCCCTGACGCATCGCCACAACCTTTTTAAAAGCAGCCCAGCCCAGCAACCCGACAGTCCCTACGATAAACGCCCAGACGATGATCTTGTCCTTGTTGCTGTCGCGCTGGAAGCACATGGTCGAGACATCCTCCTCGGTCGCGTCTTTGCAAAAGTCGATGCCTTGCTTGAGACAAAAGGCCTTTGTGCACTCGGAGCATGATTTCGACTTTGAGCGCGGCTCGAGCTGGACTGTGGGGAGATCGACGACGGAGCGGCGGAGGGACTCGTCTTTGGGACCGAGAGGGATGATGGTGCTGTTCTTAAAGCATGTGCATTTGCAAAAGGTGGGCGCGGCTGGGAGGCATGTGTTAGCTATTGCAGGGGTTTAGGACAAGTGTTTCGCGTACATGCTGCTGCTAGGGAAATGAATGCTCCCAGGAGGAGAATAAACAAAGATATTCGTGCCATTGCGGCTAGTATGGAGCTGTGACTGGTTGCTTATCGGACATGGGAGGTCGCACGTCAATCACTTGAGGCTATCGATAGTTGACGATGGGTGGGTCAGACCCCGGTATCCACCCTTAGCCTCGTACGTTCCAATTGGCCAATAGCACCACACTGGAAAAAGTTCCCATATCGAGTTGTACCTCCAAATCAACGACCCCATCACGAATCCTTTTCCAAAACCTCAGGTCACCTCCGATACCACCTCGCAATGCCTCGAATACCGAGAGTAGGCGCCTTCGCCTCGCTACCGTCGGCAGTCGTCCCCGTTCACCGAGTCCCCTTCGTCGCCCGTGCCACCTTCTCAACCTCCACACCCGTCAACGCCCTCGGAGACAAGACACAATGGATCCGAAAGCAGCTCTGGAAGGGCGAGGCTCCCGGTGCTGAGGATCCTTATAATGAGCGTCCGGAGCCAGAGCAACCTACGAATCTGCCGGACGAGGCTAAGGAACTCTCGAATGTCGACCGCAGACCTACACCCGTGCGCAACACTCGTCTTGTGCTGCCGCCCAGCCACTCTGAGGCTTTGACTGAGAAGGAGGTTGAGGCTGTCGAGACTGGATATACGCCTGCGACATCAATTGAGGATCTGGAGGAGATTGGTACCCTCAAGACGTGGTGGGAGCAGCCCGGCCACTGGGGCGAGGAGAGTGAATTCAAGGGCTTCGCCAAGGCAGAGCGGGTAAAGGACCAGCCTGTGTTGGAGGTTTATCTGCGCCAAGCCCTGGTTGAGTCGCTCTCGTACCAGCAGCGAGGTCTTCTCGAAGAGTACGCTGTGAAGAAGTGGCCCATCGGCAACAGGGCCCACCTGGACAGGACACTATCGGCCGGGATTCTATTCAAGAATGGAAAGGCTCAGCTGAGCTCTCACTTCCGCATTGTTACTGAGAAGCTCAAGGCTAGACCTCAAGAGCTTGAGGAGAGGGTCGAAATCTCCGCTGATGAGGCTCAGCAGATGGTTAATGCTCTGGACCCCTCATGGAAGACTGTTACCCTAGATAACGACTACCTCAAGTTTGCTGTAAGTTTCTAGCCTCACACGTAAGAAAGCACAGGACTAACAAAGAAATAGATCCGAAAGCGTCTCTACCAACTTACCGGCCACTTCATCCCCGACGTGAAGCTCGCCGCAGCCAAGACACCACGCGAGCTCATCATCGTAGCACTAACCATCAACAAGCGCGGCAAGAAGCTGGCAGAGGTTCTCGAGGAGCAAAAGGCTCTCACCGCACTCCCCAACGTGACAGTGCACAACAGGAGAGTCACACCTATCGACCGCGAGGTTGCGGTTGGTCGATGGAAGGTCATTGAGGAGGAGCTGCGGAAGCGTGATCTGCCTGTTACTGGAACAGCGGGATACGGTAAGAATAAGGAGAGGGATTGGTTGACTGGTAAGGCTTAAAGGGAAGTGAAATAAAAAAGAAGACTTATGAGGTGTATGACCAGAAAGAATAGGGACAGACATAGTGGTGGTGTATGACCGTGTATATCTGTACATGTATAATAGACGACAAACATATCTTGCATCATTGATTGTGTTTATGCAAATGATGCGCTTCACTACAAGCTCTGGCTTGGTTAATTTAACACAGGGGCACCTTTTAGTTGAGGTATTGTAATTGTTTATTCATTTCAAGTGGTGATTTCATATGCCAAGAACCCCCTTTCTATGCACCTTTTACAGGTATTTGTTCTGGATAAGCCATTGCTTAACATCCTCCTTATCCCTAGCGAGCCAGTTTTGCCTGGCCTTCATGCTATCGAGGCTCTGAGCCAGCTCAAGCTCGAATCCCTTGCTACCCTTTTGCTCAAAGAAGCTCTTGACATCGTCGATCTGGTCGGCATGTGTGAAGGAGCTTGTTGAGATGGCCACCATGTCGCCCAGGAGTGACATACCAGGAGGAAGTCGCTTGGTGAGAACATCCCAGTTCTCCTTGACCCATCCCCAAAGAGCAACGATACCCTCCTTGTGAGCGCGGAGACCAGCAAGAGGCAAGTAGATGTCCTGAGTCTTGACGTTGTCACTCAGAGTGTACGCAAAAGTTCGCTTCATGAGAGCAGGATCCTTGGCAAAGCCGAGGGATCGAAGAGCTGTGTTACGCTCGCTGCTCTGCTTGGCAGTCTCATACTCCTTGAGAACAGCGTTGTACTCAGCTTCGCCTCCGTATGTAAGCACAACTCCAAATACACTAGATCGGAGGTTGGGCTGTACAGCCTCTCGGTCGCCGTTGATAAACTTCTCAAACAGCTCAAAAGCCGCCTTCTTTGCGGCCTCGTCCTCGACGATGGCGGCCTTACCGAACATAAGTGCCTTGAAGCGCTGAGCGGTGAAATCGTCAGAGCTTGAAATGTTCCAGCCGATCTCGTTAGCCTTCTTGCTGACCAAGTCTCGCTGGAAAGCCTTGAGGGCCTTGTTGACATCGTCTTCTTCAAAGATCCAAGCATCTCGAAGAGAGGCGACACGGAGGGTGATCTCGTCCCAAACGATGAACTCATCTTCCGAATCAAACCCTTGGAGAAGAGATAGCAAGCCAGATGTCTTTTGGTAACCAGCGGCGGCAAGAGCACCAGCATCAGCGATCATTCCGGCTCGGTCCTCGACGCCCAAGAGTCCTGCCTTGACGTTCTGTCCAAGCTTCTGGAGTCTCTCGCTAGTATAAGATGTGCGGTAGATACCAGAGTGACCAGAGTTGACCTTGTAGAAGTCAAAGTCAGGCACCTTGAAGTCGGCCTCACGGACATTGAGCGCAAGGTCTTCTTGGATACCCTCCTTTGTTCGGAGGTTAAGGAACACTGGGTAAAGCACTTCATCCTCCTCAGGCTTCACATCGGCCGTTCTAAGGAATCGGTTCTGCTTGACATGGATTGTGCCCTTGGACTCATCCTCGGTGATGGCTACGACAGGGTAACCCACCTTCTTGGTCCAGATGTCGGCAACACGCTCAACATCCTTACCACTGGCCTCACTGAGAGCTGCCCAGAGATCAGTGGTCTCTGTGTTGGCGTAGGCGTGTCGGTCGAGGTAAATTCGGATACCCTTGAGGAAAACATCCTCGCCCAAGTACTTGGAGATCATGCGAAGGACACAAGAGCCCTTTTCGTATGAGATGGCATCGAAAATCTGGTTGACCTCATCTGCGCGCTTGACGGGCACTTCGATAGGGTGAGAGCTGCGTAGGGAGTCAAGACCTAGAGCAGATCGCAGATCCTCTGTAACATAACCTTCCCAGATTCTCCACTCGGGGTAAAAGGCATTGGAAGAGTACCATGACATCCATGTGGCAAATCCTTCCTTTAGCCAGAGGCCATCCCAGAAGTCCATTGTGACGAGGTTGCCGAACCATTGGTGAGCCAGCTCATGTTGGACAACCTCGGCGACACGCTTCTTGGTAACCGCACTGCTGGTCTTCTCATCCAGGAGAAGGTCAACAACTCGGTATGTGATAAGACCCCAGTTCTCCATGGCTCCGGCAGCGAAATCAGGCACGGCAACCATGTCCATCTTGGGAAGAGGGTATTTGCTGCCAAATTGCTCCTCGTAGAACTCAAGGGTTCGTGCACCCAGCTCAGCCGAGAAGACAGCATGGTCGAGGTTTTGGTCGGGAGTGCACCAGACTCGAATGGGGACTCGGAAGTTGTTGGTCTCGTAGTGCTTGAGATCTCCGATGATGAAAGCCAGCAGGTATGTAGACATGATGGGCGTCTTGTTATATGTGATGACCTTGCTCTTCTTGCCTGTAACCTTGGAGTCAACCTCCTTTTCGGATGCAACATCCATGTTGCCCAGGCAGACCAGGTCCTTGTCAGCGATCAAAGTGACAGTGAAGGTGGCCTTGAGAGCGGGCTCATCGAGACAGGGGAATGCTCGGCGAGCATCGGTGGCCTCGAACTGGGTGGTTGCAATGTACTTTGTGTTTCCTTGCTCGTCCTTGTATGAAGATCGGTAGAAACCAGCCATGTCATCATTGAGAGTACCGGTGAAACGCTGAGTCAACCTCGCCTTTTGACCTGCGGGAATGGTCTTGTCGAATGTGATGGTTGTAGTCTGGGAGTCCTTGTCATAGTCGAGAGTGGGGGAAGAGCTGATGGTGGCACCATTGGCCTCAACAAGAGTGTCGTGGATCTCGAGATCTACTGTGTTGAGAGCAATGGATGTGGAATCCTCGACAACGTCAAAGTCGATGACAACGGTACCTTCATACTTGAAGGTTTCGAAGTTGGGTTCGAGGGTAAGATCGTAGTGTAGCGGCTTGACATTCTTAGGAAGAACCTGGCGACCTCGACGGATGTCGAGACTCGCACTGGTAACGTCGTTTCCGTTGCGAAGCATGGCTCGTCGACAAGAGCAGTTGCGCTGCTGGTGACGAGAGATGAGAGGTGTAGTTTTAGGTTCGAGGACAGAAGGTCGAGATCGAATTGATCGAGTTGAGGTTGTTGCAAGGTTAGATTGAAGTAGATATGGGGATGTAGATGTATGTAGAGGTCGAGTTGAAGTGGTAGTTGAAGCTGACAGAGAAGGTAGTAGAGAGCTAGCTCTTAAGCTGATGTGGGGGAGGGGTCGTGAGTGGAAGGTACGATGGGTACGGGTCATCGGGTTCCTGCCTCCGACAGTGGAAGACTGTTGTGTCAGAGTTGGGGCGAGAGAGAGAACATTGGGCTTCGTACTACCTAATGCCCGTCTCAGGCCGAACGACATGAATTGAGGCTTCATTGAATCATTGGCTGCTCATGAAGCGGTGATATTCATGACAACGGCAACGGCAATGACGAGCGACGTTGCACTTGTTCCTGGACAAAGTGATTGTTGGCTCGGCAAGATTTCATTGCAACGCAACCTTTAGCCCGTTGAAGAAAGCTTGGGCTTGGGCTTGGATCTAGGCCTGCCAAGTCTAGTGGGTACTAAGCTTTAGAGTACAAAAATAAACGACCTAAATGTATCGTCTAAACACCATAAACTGACTTGATAATTTCGTCTGCTATGACTTCAGTGGCAAACGTTTCTGGCACCCTGATGCAAGTGTGGATGGCGTAAAGAGGACCAATCGCCTAATTTACTATGAATTGTAATAGCGCCTTGTTCAGCTTGGGATTCGAGGCTCAGTGGCTGAAACGTCCATAGTGTCTGGGGTTGACGATTACAAAATATCCGACTCTAGGTATGATCCTCACTTCATCTTTTGATCATCTTTATAAGTTATAATCAATGTGTTCATCCGCTTCAGAATCAAAATAATCATACATTCCTTGTCTCATTTATTCCTAACTACGTCTGCGTTTCAAATACCCAGCGCTTCCCTACGGCTCTTACTGTTGGTATCAAGATACGGCGCCTCGCCCAAGCTGCACACTCTATCACCTGCTCGTGCTGCCTCGTAATCATAGGTTGCGCAATGAAACGTCGATCTATTATCCCAGATGGCGCAGTCATTCTTGCTCCATCTGTATCGGACCTGGGCATCATGATTCTGTGTGACCAGGTTGAAGAGATAGGCGAGGAGAGTATCGCTCTCATCCTTGGAAAGTCCGTTGATGCGCTTGGTAAAACCCTTGTTGACAAACACCGACTTCCAGCCTGTTACTGGGTTTGTTCTGATCAGAGGATGAACGGATGTGAGTTGCTCGCCCTGGTTCAGAGGAGAGCCACGGATGCCCTTGCGGATAGGGTTGCCGAGGCGGCGTGCTTCATCGTGGAAGAATGTCGCGTCGTGGGTTGCTGTGAGACCTTCGAGGAATTTCTTCATGGGGTCTGAGAGCCTATCGTAGACCTCGTATCCTGATGCCCAGAGCTAATTGAGTTAGCAAGATGCAAATGCAGCCAAGACAATATATTTGAGGTGTCAAGAATGGCTTCAACATTAATTGCCAAGTATAAGTGGCACATACCGTATCACCACCAGTCGCTGGCAATGTATGGATCTTGAGCATAGCATAATCTGAGGGGACCTTTTCAAAGGTACTTTGCAAGGTTAGTATACTTTGTCTTAGTGGTATGTGTTCATACGCACATATCAGAGTGCCAACCGGCGCTCGCAAATCGGCTCACATCACTCAATTGATGTGTCAAACCACCACCCTTCTTTTGCTTCTCACTCGAGATAACACTGATCTGATCACCAAGTTCACTGCCCTCTTCTGTAAGCGGGTGGACGTGCAGACCTGAACTAGTAGGGCACCCGGCAAGGTCTGTGAGTCGCAGCATAAAGTCCTTCATCTCATGAGGAGTGACATCCTGGTCTTTGAGAAAGACGACTCCGCGCTGGGAAATTGTGACAGCAAGGTCTCGAATGTGTACATCATCCCATTTCAGCAGGTCTCTGATTTGAAGACCGTTGAATTCACGACCGATGACTGGGGTAACGTCAAGCTGGGAGTAGTTGTCAAGACTGCCCGTGTAAGTCAAGGGCTGGTCCAGGCGTGGTCTGCTCTGGGCATCTCCGCCAAGAATATGACCAGGGAGGGTCTCGATTGCGGCTGAAGGCATGATGATGCAATATGAGCTCAAAGTTGAACAATTCAATATTTCTGAATTTGACCGAGAGATAGGATGAGATGCGAAGACAGTAATTATGTGAAGCTGCACTTATTCAACGCCCCGGAGTCTCTTTCGGAGGAAGACACTACAGTGATAAATAATAGTCAAGGCCCAGCAAGTTGGAAACCAGACTAACCCCAGAATGAGCGTTGGAGCTAAAACGTACAGGGTCGAATCACGACTCAGTGCTACTCCCCGCACTTTAAGACGACATCGGGAGTTAGGATGGCATGCTTAGACTGGGAGAATTTCTCGGAGAATCTACCCCAGTTCCCAGACGAGGCATGACCAATCTCGTGGTTTGGGAGACTGCTAGTGCTCGTCAAGAGGGTCGCATTGACATTGATCTCTCTGACAAGTTCAACGCTTGGCGGATTGATGACCCTGTACCATGAGTCTCGAGGTTACCAGATTTGGCTTCATGTCCTTATGGCGTGCGCGATCGCGCCACACCTAGTAGGGGGCGCTATTGTTGATTTGTATGTATCCCGGAGACTCTTTCGGTAGGTAGTGGCCATGACTATGGTCAAAGTGTAGATGCTATTGTGTTATATATCTTGACCGAGACCCCAAGTTTGTAGATCATCAGCGACTAGCACTTGGACGTTTAGACAAGTCTCTACCACCTCAAATCAACTCAATTGGTTACCGCAAGTTGTTCCAATATGGGTAATCTTGACATTGAGACCAGCTCGGCGGTTGCTGAGCGCACGTCGGTGGATCATATCGACAAATCTTCGGTTGGAGTTGGCCGAACCGAACTGAGCCATGCGCTACCACCACACGCCGACTACGAAGGCGGCCATCGGTGGGATCCCGCGGCTACTTGGACTCCCGAGGAAGAGAGGAGAGTCGTTCGAAAGACTGATCTTAAGCTTTTGAGTTGGCTATGTCTTATGGTAAGTTTATGTTTTGTTATTAGGTCAACCAACTTACATGTCACCAGTTCTTCGGACTCCAGCTCGATAGAGGTTAGTTGCTTTTTTCCTTCATCATGGTGCTCGGTACCGGCAGTGGAAATATGTTCGCTAAGGTCTGATGCCGGAGTGATGATCTAGGCCTTGCTGACGTTGTAATCAGGAAACCTCAGCAACGCCCTCGCAGACGACCTTTTACCAGATCTCGGACTCTCTCCAGATGATTATAACAATGGTACCACGATCCAGGTGTTGTGTTTCTTGCTCGCCGAGTTTCCTATTCAGTTCCTCACCAAGAGATATGGCTTCAAAAACATCCTGCCCAACCTCATGGTTTGCTGGGGCCTCGTTTCAACTTTTCAGGCCTTCATGACTGGACGAACCGCTTTTTATATCACCCGAGCTCTGATCGGGTTTTTTGAGGGTGGTTTCATCCCTGGTGTTGTCCTTATGGCGACCTACTTTTACACATCCAAGGAGTTGTCGATTCGACTGGCCGCTTTCTGGTCCACGCTGAACGTAGCACGTGTCATCTCAGCACTCTTGGCCGCTGGAATACTCGAAATGCGAGGCGTTGCCGGTAAGCCCGGATGGTTCTGGCTTTTCCTCCTCGAGGGTGGTCTCACCGTTGTTATTGGCCTTGTTTCGATGATATACCTTCCAACGTCTCCCACAGGCACAAAGTCTGTCATCTGGCGCAAGTCGTGGTATACCGAGCGCGAAGAGGTCATTATGATCAACCGTATCCTTCGGGACGATCCCGCCAAGGGTCTTACGGCGTTGAAGGAGCCGTTGACATGGCAGGACGTCAAGAATGCATGGACCGACCCCTCGCTCTGGGGACTGTACTTCATCGGTCTTATTGCATACATCCCAGCATCGCCCGTGCAAGCGTACCTGACTTTGACATTGAAGAGAGCCGGAAAGTTTAGCACTTTGGCCAGTAACCTGCTCACGGCGCCTTCAGCAGCGATTCAGATCTTCACCATGCTCGCGCTCGCTTACAGTTCGGAATACTTTAACGAACGAACATTCCACTGTATTTTCGGAGAGATTTGGTCTCTTCCATTGCTTACTGCACTTCTGACTCTTCCCGATGAAGGCCGTGAGTGGGGTCGGTTCTCTATCATCACCCTCATTTCGGGATACCCCTACTTTCACCCTCTGGTATCTTCTTGGATTTCAGAGAATTCTTTTGATGTAAAAAAGCGAGCAGTTGCTTCGAGCACATACAACGTTATTGTACAGATGTAAGTACTCTTTGTCCTTTTGATCAAACAAAGAAACTAACAAAAAACAGGGGAAGCGTTACCTCGAGTCAAATCTACCGAAAATGGGATGGACCCTACTACAAGACCGGAAACAAGGTTTTGATCTCGATTCTGTGTCTTTCTGTTGTTGTGTTTATTGCTCAAAGGCAATGGCTTGTGTACCTGAACAAGAAGAAGACCGAGTTATGGGAGCAGATGACTCCAGAGCAGAAAGTCGAGTACCAGACGGACAAGGAGCAGCGAGAGATTGACGGAAACAAGAGACTTGATTTCCGATTTGCTTATTGATTAATTTGAGGGGGGATAATATGAGGTAGTAATTATATGCCGAAGTCTATACTCTGTATCGAAAAGGCAGTTAGCTATCTGTGGATAAATTGAATAGATGGCCTAAAGCTTTAGGGTACAGAAATAAACAACCTGAGATGTCTGATCTAAGCAGCATAAACTGGCCTAACTGACCTACTAATTTCGTCTCTTATGTTTTCAGCTGTTAATTCTTCTGATACCCTGGAGGCTCGTTATCTGTACTGAAACCGGTATCCGAAAACATAAAGTATCCGCTCTGTTACTGACCTATTAATCTCCATGTTGTATATTTAAGGTTTTGATTGTTACCAATTTTAGGTGATGTATCCGCTGTCTTCGGTCGAGGACTCCAAACTTGGGTCTCAGAATTAGTGCAAGGACCCTTTTTCCATGGACTGGGTTGGGTTGGGTTGAGCTATTGGCAGTTGGAAGAGAAAGAAAAAAAATTAGTCATCCCCTCGGCCTGTAACCATCGCGAACCCTTTGATCATTGTCTCAAAAGTTAATTCCTTTCAACAATCAAGCGCGTCTGTCTTGTACCAGCTATCGTGTTTCTTCTATCGAGTACCGCGCCTCTTATCAGCTCTTGTCTCTATTGTACCAGTTCTCGTCTCTCGTCTATCAGCTCTCGTCAACTGCCTCTACATATCTTGCGATAAATCTCCAACCAACCAACCACCTACTCACCGTTCAAACTATTAAAGATGGGCCTTTTCGGACTCGCTACTACCGGCTTTGTCGGCGCCTTACATAGCTACATTATGTTGCTCGAGGTTGCTCTTTGGACTACTCCCCGCGGAAGAAAGACCTTTAAGCTCACACCCGAATTCGCCGAGCAGACCAAGACCATGGCTGCTAATCAGGGCTTGTACAACGGCTTTCTATCCGCTGGTTTGGTTTGGTCTCTTCTCCACCCGAACCCCGTGTTTGCGAAGCAGCTGCAGATCTTCTTCAACGGCTGTGTCGTAGTTGCGGGTGCCTTCGGCAGCATCACAACTGCCAACACGCGTATTCTCTACGTTCAGGCCGCCCCTGCTGCTCTTGCTCTTGGACTTATTCTCTTGGGTATTTAGAAAAAGTAGGTGAACTGTACGGAAACGGCATCTTTTTTTTACCTGGACAAGGTTGCTAACTTGATGGTAGTAATATTATTATTACATTTACTAGTCTTGACTGACCCTGCCTCGTCTCTTCTGTGATTTCTGGGGACGGAATACGACCGCCGATTCATTTGCTAACCCTATAGGTAGATATTTTTATCCCGATTTGCGAAGAAAACATCGGTGAAGGATATTGCTCTTTCTCACAGTATGGGCTGAGAGATCGACAGGGCATGGTGTTTGCGCCATCAGGACAGTCAACAAGCAGTTATTGGATCACAAGTACATACAGATAGTAGTGTAAGCGATGAACAAGCATCCATTGACTTGCAGTTTATGCTGAAAAGCGGCATATTTTGTCTGCGGTCTTCTTTCGGAATTGGCAATTTAATGCGTCCTTTTTGTCAACGGCTTGTGATACCTCTCGCCTTGCTGGGGTCGTACAAACCGGTTCAATAGGAAGCCAGCCAAGCTCCTGCAAGCCACTTATTCGTCACGCGATTATACTTCTAGAACGAACATGGATCGATTCGGCTTCCTGCTTGAAGTAAGAGCAGTTATTCAGGTGACGTAATGAAGTCTGCTCTGAACAGTTCGAATAACAATGCATACTGAGAGTACTGCAAACAAAAACAACTCATAGCTACCGGGCGACCAGGTTGATATGACCTCAACGTCGTATGCAGACCCTGAGCTATCCATGACGATCGCCTGATGCCGCATAGCCGAATTTCTCTTAGACGGGAATAACCAACTTTGTTTTCTCGGTTCTGACGGATGTCAGCCTTCGGCACCTCCCTCACAGAAAGCCAGTAATATCACCTTGTACAGCATAGTTTGAAGCCGCGAAGCAACGGAACCTGTTGGCATTGGATACCCACCAGCCCCTGCCGATTCGGTAGCGAGATATCGACTTTCGTTTACTTGCTTTGCCCAGAAACTTTACCACCCATTGCTCAAGCCTCGAGTTTCCTGGTGTGAGCGGGAGGGATATGATCAACGCACATCTCAGCTTCCCTTCATGGTAACCGACTTTTCGGAACACTCGGCCAGCATGGAAAAAATATCGCTCGCATGTCATAGAGTCGTCGCGGGCACGAGGGCGCAAGATTATGCGTTGTTGCGTGTGGTTACAGTTTCGACTGACGACGCAAATTAGAAGAGCTATCTGAATGAGGCAACGAGCTGTCTGCAGGATGCATACACAATAAATACAGCTCGTTGCGCCTCCAGAAACAAGTTGTACTCCAGTGTGTTTGCATGTTTGTTGTTTACTGGACTAGCATTCGCACCTAGAGCTCTTGTTCATTACACTTCTTCACGGGTCGATTCATCATGCCGAATCTGTTCCACCGTCGCAAGAGGGACACTGATGATGTCGAATCCAGTGCTGGCAGGAGAGCCTCTCGAGCTCGATCTGCCAGCATCGTCCCTGATCCTGACCTTGCTGAGTATCCCGCCCTCGACCACTACATCAGCAACTACCGCGAAGACCGCCGTCGAAGTGTAGCTGATGGCGATGACAATGGAAAGACCAAGAAGAAGCATTGGTGGAGCAGTAGTAGCAACGACCAAGAACAGTCCACCACTAACACTGGTGTTTCTGAGGCGTGGCTCGAGACTGATCTATCACTCGGTTTATCCTCCGACGAAGTTGAGAGGCGTAGAAAGGTCACCGGATGGAACGAATTGTCATCTGAAAAGGAAAACATGTTTGCAAAGTTCCTCGGCTTCTTCACTGGTCCTATTCTCTATGGTGAGCTACAACCCTCTGTCAACACATGGGAACCAACTAACCGCATGTGATAGTTATGGAAGTCGCTGCTTTGCTCGCTGTAGGCTTGGGCGACTGGGTAGATTTTGGAGTCATCGTAGCCATCCTTCTCTTGAACGCCTTCGTAGGCTGTAAGACCTCCTTAGTCTTAACTGTCTCTCTAACAACACTAACCATTCTATAGTTATCCAAGAGAAACAAGCTGCCGATATCGTCGCAAGTTTGAAGGGAGATATCGCAATGCGTTGCCATGTCGTGAGAGATTCTGTCGTGCAGGAAATTCTCGCTAGAGAATTGGTCCCCGGCGATATTGTAAGTGATTCTATCTGACATGATATACGAAAAGGGTCCTAACATGATTGCAGCTCATCATCGAAGAAGGTGGCACTGTTGCAGCAGACGCCCGACTTATCTGTGACTTCACCCGACCCGAAGACTTTGAGATCTACAAGCGACTCAGAGCTGAAGACAAGCTGGGCCACAGCGACGAGGAAGATGACATGGCCGAAGATGACGGAGCCAACGGAGATGCAAAGCACACCGACGATGGCCACGCGCATACCCACGGAAATGAGCCCCTGGATTACCGAAGCCGCCCTCTCGCCGCCGTTGATCAATCCTCCATCACAGGAGAGTCACTGGCTGTTGAGAAGTATCTTGGCGATATGGTCTACTACACAACTGGCTGCAAGAGAGGAAAGGCCTTTGCTATGGTGCAATCAAGTGCCAAAGTGTCTTTCGTCGGTCGTACGGCCGATCTCGTCCAAGGTGCCAAGGATCAAGGTCATTTTAAGGCCATCATGAACAACATCGGTACCACGCTTCTGGTTTTGGTCATGTTCTGGATCTTGGTTGCATGGGTAAGTATTATCTCATTGCTGCAACCTAGGTCACGTCAGCTAACTATCAGCAGATTGGCGGTTTCTTCCACCACATCAGCGTCACAGCTCATGGCTCGCAGAACTTGTTGCACTACGCGCTTGTTCTTCTCATCGTCGGTGTCCCTGTCGGTTTACCTGTTGTCACTACTACCACCCTGGCTGTCGGAGCAGCCTACTTGGCTAAGCAAAAGGCTATTGTGCAAAAGCTTACCGCTATCGAATCACTCGCTGGAGTCGATATCCTGTGCTCAGACAAGACCGGTACATTGACTGCCAACAAGCTCTCAATCCGAGACCCCTTTGTCGCTGAAGGCGAAGATGTCAACTGGATGATGGCATGCGCAGCCCTTGCTTCTAGCCACAACCTAAAGACACTGGACCCTATCGACAAGGTCACTATCCTCACGCTCAAGCGCTACCCCGAAGCCCGAGAGATCCTCAAGCAGGGCTGGGTAACAGAGTCATTCACGCCTTTCGACCCCGTCTCCAAGCGAATCACCGCCGTATGCCGCCTCGGTCAAGACAAATACGTCTGTGCAAAGGGTGCTCCCAAGGCTATTTTGAAGCTTCTCGGACCCGGATCTGAACATCTCAGCGAACTCTACCGAGAGAAGGCCCAGGACTTTGCTCGTCGCGGTTTCCGCTCTCTCGGTGTTGCTTACAAGAAGAATGACGGCGACTGGATTCTTTTGGGATTGCTTTCCATGTTCGACCCGCCCCGTGAGGATACCGCTCAGACTATCATCGAGGCTGGACATCTCGGTGTTCCCGTCAAGATGCTTACAGGAGATGCCATCGCCATTGCCAAGGAAACTTGCAAGATGTTGTCGCTGGGCACCAAGGTCTACAACTCTGATCGTCTCATCCATGGTGGCTTGGCTGGAAGTATGCAGCACGACTTTGTCGAACGCGCTGATGGTTTTGCCGAAGTCTTTCCCGAGCACAAGTACACTGTCGTTGAGATGCTTCAGCAGAGAGGCCATCTCACTGCAATGACTGGTGACGGTGTCAACGATGCTCCCTCTCTGAAGAAGGCTGACTGTGGTATTGCTGTCGAAGGTTCTTCGGAGGCTGCGCAGGCGGCTGCTGATATCGTCTTCCTCGCACCTGGTTTGAGCACAATCGTACTGGCTATCAAGACTGCCCGTCAGATCTTTGCTAGAATGAAGTCGTACATCCGTAAGTACAGTCCCCTTGTCAATTGCCGTGCCGAGCTGACCGTCGTCCAGAATACCGTATCGCGCTTTGCCTCCATCTCGAGATCTACCTTACCCTCTCCATGGTCATTCTCAACGAAACCATCCGCGTCGACCTCATCGTCTTCCTCGCCCTGTTTGCCGATTTGGCTACCGTAGCTGTGGCTTACGACAATGCGCACTGGGAACCTAGACCTGTAGAATGGCAGCTCCCCAAGATTTGTAAGTACAACCATACCTAGCATTTATTGCAGAGAACTAACTTCCATAGGGATCATGAGTGTCATCTTGGGCATCCTTCTGGCCATCGGCACATGGATCATCCGAGGAACAATGTTCCTTCCTAACGGCGGTATTGTCCAGAACTTCGGAAGTGTGCAAGAAATCCTCTTCCTTGAAGTTGCTCTCACAGAGAACTGGCTCATCTTTGTTACCCGTGGCGGCAAGACATGGCCATCATGGCAACTCGTCGGCGCCATTCTCGGTGTCGATATCCTGGCCACTCTCTTTTGCCTCTTCGGCTGGATGTCCGGCATTGGAGAGACTGATGCTATCCACGACAACTTCAAGCAGAGCAGCAACGGCTGGGTCGATATTGTCACCGTTGTCATTGTCTGGCTCTACTCTTTCGGTGTCACTGTCGTCATCGCCATCATCTACTTCATCCTTAACAAGATTTCTTGGTTGGATAACCTCGGCCGAAAGGATCGTCGCAACAAGGATACCAAGCTGGAGAATATTCTCGGACATCTGCAAAAGCTTGCTATTGAGCATGAGGTGGATGAAAAGACTGGAAAGAGCAAGTTTACTCTAGCTGAGAAAGTTGCCGACGACGACGAGGATATCTAAGGATGCTGGTTTTGGTTACTATAATGGTCTTTATTGAGTTGGATGGTTAGACGAGTTGGACGAGTTAGTGTAATGTTCCGTTTCAATGTATATATTTTCGGATTTAGAGGATTGGGTTGCTATTCGTTCCTTTGTAAATACAGTGATTCATGAAACGTCCTGTCTCTGGTCTGCTCAACTATTTATAAGATGCTACGATCATGTTCTGCACAATCAGAAACTTCCTCCTACACACCAGTTCCTTGATCCTACCAAGCTTCCTTATCGAACCATCTTTCTTGAACGCAACAGACTCTACCGCCGACCATAGCACCACAAGACTGCCAGTCCTAATTACAGTCATGACAACTCAAACAGAAAGCAAGTGTGTTTTTGATGTTTTCAATTTTTGGAACTCATACCCGAACATGATCAAACTCGTACAAAACAATTCCGCTATTCCGTTTCTCTCATTGCCAAGACCCAACCACCATCACCATCAGCATTCTTCTTCTTCTTCTTCTTCTTGAAGAAGTCTATGATCATTTCGATTGACAAGACCGCACATCTTACCCCCAGTGTCATTCCTACCCGACTCCAACATGATCAAACTTATACAAAACAATCCTCCCATACCGCCCCTCTCATTATAACCCTGAATCAACATCTTCCAGACCACACCACATGTCCACCATCCTTCATTCATTATTCCCCCATTTCTCCTCTTCATTGCCAAGACCCAACCACCACCATTAGTGTCCTCCTCCTCCTCCTTCTTCTTGAAGAAGCCGATGATCATTTCGATGAGAACACACATCTTCGATGATCACAGGCCACCACCCCGTGCCATTCCAAACAGAGTTCTCTTTTCTTCTTAACAGTCTCTCACCCTGAAATCGGTTTGTCCGGAGCTAGGGTTTCGGAGAATTTGAAGAATCCACGAAGGGATCTTGGTTGGCTGCCACGCTACTTCGAGGAGCAATCCAACAAAGACCGCGAGCGCTATCTCGAGGGGCCGCAGCACCAGTGATGCTTCGTCGAAGAAAGTAAAGACACCATGGGTGTGAAGAGGCCAACAGTCGCAGCCAGTGTGCTGTAAGCACCACCACGATGCGCCTTGGTATGCGCCATTACAATGGTCGCACAAATGGCTGCATCACTGCTTTCGAAGGGAGCAGGCCATCAAGATCACCACAAGATCAGGTACTGGAAGGGTGCGCCGCAGCTGTGTCCGAAACCATGCTTCTGGTAGCCACTCTTACACCTCGGGCCAAATGAGAGTTGATAGGCAACAGGTGCCCATGCTTGCAGAAGGTTGATCTGGTTGCACTTGCTCATTGCACTTGGGCATCTTCTTCTGAACATAGTTCATGTTCAAGGTATTGAATTTGTGTTAATACAAGTTACCTGGTTGATTCTGCCAATAGTCATATGCTTGTCTCAAAGATCAAGACAGAAATGCAGAAAATGTCTGTAAGGCCCACGGGGCCGGCGCCGCGTTACAGTACTGCACAACACCCGCCCCCGTTGCAGTACTGCACGACACCGGGAGCCGTGCTCTTCATCGGTTAGTCTTAATTCCGTCTTCTAGAATGCCGGTGGCTCTATTTCGGCCCTATATTGCCATGGGCTCGCCCGGCATGATGAATCTGGCTAAACAGTATTTGCAGCGCTATCAGAAATGACATGTATGTATGTGCTGGCAAGTTGTCCTTTGTGAAAAAAAGGAATCACCTGGTATAAATCCAGGGTACTCGAGGCTAGTAGTGCAAGAGCCGCACTGGTCCCGAAAGTCAGGTCTTGATGAATAATGTCGAGAAGCGAGCAAAGACTTGACTCAACTGCGTAGAACCGCGCGACCGCACCAGTGCAAATAGGGAGCCGAAGCGGTGCCTGTAGCATTGAACAATACCATGAAAGCAATTTATGCTTTTTGTTCTTGTCACTGCCTGACTGCTGGGGCCACTGAAGATCGCGTGCTCTCATATCGTTGAATGAACGCGTATGATTTGTGCTCGTCGCAAGGCCCAGATGAGAGTTGGTAAGCGACAGGTACTTCTGGGTTGCCTTCAGGGGCTTGGAGAGCTTGCAGACTCGAGGAGCAAGCAGACTGGGGGAGTAAAGAGAGTCGGGGAGCTAGGAGGCTCGCATTGCTCGCTGCATGGCCGCGATGGCCATTGGCGAGCGAGAGACCGCCCATACCTCCAATGAAACCATTCATCTCCATGTCCTCAGGGTGCATGAGAGTGATGAAAAGACCCTGTTTGTATTAGATACTATGAAATGACTGGATGTATGAGTGAAATGAGAAAGACACTTACCTCAGTGTCTTTGAGGGTCGCCCCCACCCCGAAGAGTGACAGTGCGAACCAGAGCGGGAGCTAAGGTTCTAACTCATCAATATATATATATATAAAGGAGGGGGGGGGGGAGAGGGAGAGAACGAAAGGGGAAAGAAGAAAAGAAGAGGGAACGACCGAGTTTCCAGTCTATCAATAGAGGTATATATAAAAGAAAAGAAAATGAAGAAAGTTCTTATTCTCCAGGTCCCGACCCGCCCTGAGCTCGTACAGATCAACGACGTTGTTGGTTCTCCAACAAGTCCCGCCTGAAGTAAGGTTAGTTTTGGGGCACAGGAAGTGATGTAGGTTGGATGTGCTACCTCGATACCACCCACACGTATAGATGGACAAGAATAGGCCTCGGCTTAGCGTCTTAGCAGGCGACTCCTCCATGAGCTCGTACAGATCAACGGATTTGCTGTTGCGCTGGGAAGCCTCCCGACAATGTTGCCACGCTGAGAGGGGGTTTCTTTTTTCCAGAGCATCTCGTCGATGAAGCTAAAGTAATGTTAGCTTTGGCGCGCGGAATGAGAGGATGGTGGATGTCTTACCAATCCGACACGAGTTCCTCATTGGGGAAACCGAGGCGAAGGACGTTACCCTCAGCAGATCGTAACAACACCGACATACATGCTCAGCGTTCTCAACGGATCGCTTCATCTTGGACTGGTCATCCGGTCCAGGGAATGGCTCCTCATAGCCGGCCAGAGTGGGATCTCACCTGGCCGGAACATTAGACCGGATGACCATCCTCTTCATGCTGAGAGAACTGCCTCAGGCTCGATATCATCTGGTTCCACGGCGCCGGCCATAACGAGGGCCTCGACGACCGATTTCTTCTGTTCGGGCCACCCCACCCTTTCTCAAGAGTCATGCTGTACTGCCAATCGCCGGGCGGTCTTCTATAGATGAGAGTCTTGCCCCTCATCTACGACCTGATGTACGTGATAAACACGTACTCCTTATCACTGGAGCTGTTGTTGAGCTCAGCAAGGTTCCCGCCGGAGCATAAAAGCTCGGCTCGTTGCGGGCTATGTTGGCCCTGTCTTCATGTAACATGAATCGTGTTGCTGAAGCTGTCGTTCAGCATAGGTCAAGGTGGCAAGGGACTTGCTAGGCCATCGTTTCTTGTCCCCAAATTGACAAGAAGGCCACTTTCTCTCCGGTGCTTGAAGCGCTGGTAGTCGACACCGACACAAGATGGTTACCTGTTGGGTTTATTGCGTCCCTGTATCTGGGATCTCTCTCGTATGTAAGCGATGAACTCCCGTGTAAGCATTGGAGTCATAATGCTTGAAAAGTGTAATTGAAGATGGAAACCTTATCGTCAGGTAAGCGATGAACTCAGTTTCCTGAGAGCCGAAAGCGTAGTTCATCTTGGAAAGTGTGCCGACAAGAGCATAGTAACTAAGTTTGTCGGCTGCTACCTTCAAGTTCGGATTTGAAGGTTGAGGTTGAGGTTGATGGACGTGAGGCTTGGCATTCGTCCATGATGACCGTGGCATCAGAGATTTGCGGGGTCTCTAACGTGCAACTCTGCAACGGACGAGGATGGAGTATCGAGTCTTTGCCGCGACTTTGACACCGGCTCCATCTGAGATATTTGGTCAGTTCGCCTGGTGGATAGAATAATTTGGAGGATGCTGCACTTACGTTGGCGATGATTCAGAGCCGCGAATAGCTTCGATATCTCTCCGGCGCTTCCAGCACTAGTAGGCATGCGGATGATAGAGAGGATGCACCAGTGATAGACAAGTCTTTTACGAGATGCAGAAGACGATGTCTGACGACAAGGTGATGAAAAATGTGTTTTGTTTATTTTTCTCAGTGTTGTGGAAGAGAGGAAAAATCGGTGGAAAGAAAAAAACAGGTTTGTGCGTAATACAAGTTTTTCTGACCAGACAGGGTTGGTGCGTTACCTTGGCCCTAACACTGCCAACCCCTCGACGGACGAGTTGACAGCTGGTTGCCAGGGCATGAAGGATGATATTAGTATTGGAGTGCCATGGACAATAGTTTAGTAGTCATCAGTGGTCTAGTCAACCTGGTATAGGGGTCTCTGGGTTGTCGGTACAATAGTTGATCACTATATCACTACCTATTGTCCACTGGAACATCAATACACAGTTGAACAACCCTTTCAGAATTAGTTAGATACCACCCCTCAGATATCAGAACGATGGACACGGCCGCTGGAAGCAAAAGAGACGAAAGTAATGGGCCAACCTATACTATCTATTTGACCAGACTTCATAAGCCTTTTGTTTCTGTACTGTAAGACTTAGACTAGACTAGAGGCCACTAGACCACCGTCTCCAGGTACGTGTCGTAGTGGACGCCGATCCTAGCCCACCGCCAAGGGTTCATATGCCGAGGTCTAGGGAGAGACAAAATCCGGGGAAGACAGGGGTCGTTCAAGACGAGATCCCAAGCTACAAGCACGCCATCGGTGAAAAACATAGACCAAGAAACATCTGTTTACTATAGCGAGTGTTTCTTATTTGCTGGGTTTCCTATCCCCAACTCAGTACTTACTGTCAGACAGTGTCTCTCTTTGTCCCGTAACTCTTTGAAGCCATGACCCCACCCTCAACCTCGTCCCCAAGACCTCCGAGAAATGCTCCAGCAGCATCTCGTCAGAAACTCGCAAGACGAGCCTGCGATTCGTGCAAGGTCCGCAAAATCAGATGTTCAGAAACGCCCCCCTGTACTGCATGTGAAGCATCAGGTATAGAATGCACCTTTATTCGTATGCAAGGCACTAGAGGCCCGCGGGGACTTCGACCCAGGACTCTGGACAAGATTGAGCGGAGACGGAAAAACAGTACTTCTAGTCCAGACGATAATCTGGCTGTTGTTGCTGCCAAGAAGTCACCTTCGCCTGTTGACGAGGTAGCTTGTTTGCTTGACATACTCGACGTCTACTCTGAAAGACTCTATCCCATCTGGCCCATCGTCGATGCAACCGATCTAAGGAACAAGATCCAACAGGATCCTACCCAGGGAGGTGCAGCTAGACTCCTTGCCAATGCTGTAGCTCTCGCCGCCATCGCTCAGCTCAAGCTCGATACTGCATGGCAGCCAAGAGTGGAGGACGCCGAAACGCGACTAAGCGAGGCGCTGGGTCCCTTGGATGCCTTGCGGGTTTCCTTCTTTCTACACATTTATCACGAAAATGCTTCTCCTGGTGGAACCAAGTCTCTCATCTACCTACGCGAGGCAATCACGCAAGCGCAGATCCTGAGGCTTGATCGCGAGTCTACCTATGCTTCTTTGTCCGAAGCCGACCAACATGTTTCGCGACGCATTCTTTGGCTCTTGTTCGTGACGGAGAGGTATGAATCCCTGAACACAATCGATTTCCATTTTCACTAACGCATGTACACATAGGGGCGTCGCGCTTCTTCACAAGCTGCCCATAGTCCTCAAACCCAACATCCTGTTCCCCTGGTTTGGAGGCGCAGATGACCGCGCAGAAGTTCTCCCTGCTTTTCTCAAGCTGGTGCATCTGTTCTGGGTATTTGACCAAAGCGGCATCTTTGAGTTACTTCACAACTTTGACTCAGACTCGGATCTACCCAACATGGTTTCCGTCGCACAAAACTGCCTCGAACTACTGCAGCAGAAACTCGTGGACTCGGCCGACAATGATGATTGGGGCCCAATCAACGAGGTCCAGCGCGCAGACATGTTTGTCACGAGGCAGTGGATGCGCGCTGTGCTATGGCGTGCTGCGCTTCGCTTTGGGATCGTCACTCCGAGTATGAACCCAGTGGATATAGCCAAAGACTTTCTCAGCTTGGTTTCTGAACTTCCCAAGACTGCACTCGAGTCTCATGGACCGACACTGGTGAGTTTCTAACACTGAACGCATGGCGCAGCATTTATTTACGATCGATGCAGGAGTTTAAAACATTCGAGATTGCCACAGCGGTAATTGATGCCATGGCAAGCGACCACTCAATAACAGATGACCGATCAGGCCCGGTCCTACATCAACTACGAGACATACTATCATCTTGTCGAGGAGGCAACCGAACGCTACTTTCGCTCCTCACGATACGAATGGATGCAATCTTCAACGCGGGCCGCCTTCTCGAGGTATCAGAAGGCGACGCAGTTGCATTTGAGACAAACCCGCAGACCTCGTTCCCAAACACAGCCGAGCTCCTGACTTCGCAGCCAAACCTCACGATGCCGACGTACCAGTTCATGGAGGACCAAGCCTCTCAGATTTGCTGGCCGCCGTTGGACCTCGGCTATCTTGTCCGATCACCTTCGCCGCTTACTCGCATGTTGTTGGAGTCGATGCCCCGCGATGTTGCAGACCAGGATCAGCAGCAAACAGTACGACAAATAATCGAGACGTGTACATGAGTTTCCTAAGAACTTTAGGTTTGGGGGGGTGATTTAGACTATGTCCATCACAATCTTGGCCTTGGTTCTTAGAACAACCGTGTCTTGTTTGGTATGCACCTGATGTTCTAGAGATGAGGGGAACACTGGACTAATGGTGGAATACAGGGACCCCATTGCGCCATCGTTGGACCCCTGTCGTGCTAATTCCCCGCCCGCTGCAAGCCAACTGCAGACCATGGTCAGCACAGTGGCAAAGAGTCAGGATATTTGTCTCGAAGGCTGTTACCCTTGTTGTACGAGTCAAGTTTACTAGTAGCACAATAATCTTGTTGGTAAAACGTTTCATTTCCATACGCAAAGGAATCGGCGAACTGTTGGTACCCATCTGACAAGTTAAGCTTGTTCAGTGTAAGTCCATCTCCACTCTACGCTCGTCTCCGAGAATTACTCCGCAACTTCGTATACTGATTCGGCTTCAAACAGAGTAACACAAACCACACAAAGAACACATCATCATCGAAATTCATCACAATGGCTTGGGCTGAACCCAGAGATACTGGCATGGTCTACCGCCGCCTCGGGCGCTCTGGACTCCATGTGAGCGCCATTGGCCTGGGCAGCTGGTTGACATACGGCGGCTACTCTGAAGATGAGCAGGCGTTTGCTTGCATGAAGAAGGCTTATGATCTTGGAATCAACTTCTTTGACTCGGCTGAGAACTACACTGCTGGTCAGGCTGAGGTTGTTATGGGAAAGGCGATTAAGCATTTTGGTTGGAAGCGAAGTGATCTTGTCATCAGCACAAGTGAGTTTTGTCCATGTCCATCTGACGTTTTTGGTTGCCATGCTGACAGTTTTTGAAGAGATCAACTGGGGCGCTGTTAATGGAGAGATTCTTGTCAACAACCACGGTCTTTCAAGGAAGCACATCATTGAGGGATTGGAGGCTTCGCTGGAGCGACTTCAGCTACCATACGTTGACATTGTCTACGCTCACAGACCAGACAGACTTACTCCCATGGAGGAGACTGTCCGCGCCTTTAACTACCTGATTGATAACGGCAAGGTAAGTTGTGAAGTCGTTGATTGATGGCCGGAATGCTGACTGGTTAGGCCTTTTACTGGGGTACTTCAGAATGGTCCGCCGATGAGATTGCTGAAGCTGTAAGTTATAACCCATGTTCTTTATGTCTATTGAGAACAAGCTCTTACAGTACAACAGGTTGGTATTGCACGCGACCTCCGCATGATTGGACCAGTCGTAGAGCAGCCCTTTTACAACATGCTAGTCAGAGACAGAGTGGAAGGCCAATTCCAACGCCTCTACGAACGTGTCGGTCTGGGCATCACTTCATTCTCCCCCCTCAAGATGGGCGTCCTCAGCGGAAAGTACAACGACATCGTTGACGGCCAACCACCAAAGGACTCACGCTTCGGCGCCAGCAAGGACCGTTTCGCAGACTTCATGCGCGGCCAGATCGGCAATGACGACTGGAAGACTGAGATTGAAAAGGTTCGCCAACTGAAGCCCATCGCGGACAAGCTGGGTATCAGCCAGGCTCAGCTTGCTATCGCGTGGTGTTTGAAGAACCCCAATGTCACGAGTGTTATTACTGGGGCTAGTAGACCTGAGCAGTTGGAGGATACGGTTGCTTCGCTCAAGGTGTTGGATAAGTTGACGCCTGAGATTATGGAAGAGATTGATGCTATTACGGATAACAAGGTTAAGCTGGATCCTGCTAGGCAAGATTAGGGTGATGGGTGTGTAAGCGAATAAAAGAGGAACTCATGATTACCATACATCGTTGCATAGGGTTGTGCATGGAAATGGCATGGCAAAGTGATGAGCATGCCAAGTTAGTTTAAATTCATTGGTAGGCACGTAACAAGGGAAAATACCACCCCTATCAAGCGACAAATAGAGATTGAGAAATGGAAATGAGGCCTTCACTTTTGTCTCATAATTTACACTGCAATTTTAATGTCCTCCCGGGGCCCAGTTCAAGTTACTTTTAATAATGCGGTCAATGTTCTATGAGGCCATGCGATGATATTTTTCTTCACTGCAAAGTTAACCCCCTCCCAAGTTCCAAGTTATCATTGATGCTGCCACCTAATATGGACAGGATTGATGTTGTGAAACACAAGGTCAAGTGGTATGCTACTAGGCAAAGCAAGATTGACGAATGTATAAACAAATATAATAGGAATTAATGACTGTATTCTTGTACTGTATAAAACCTGGTTTAAGAATGGCATACTGTAATAGCACACTTACTTAGTAGACTGATTGACAGGTAAGCAACGATGAGTGTTTTCGAGCAAGGCGATAAGTACCTACCTACCTCTGAGGCATCGAGTAATACTCTGTAGAAGAGGTAGTAATAAGAACGGAACATTGTAAGGACCACTGAGCCAAGTAAATAGAAGCCCCTGCTCTACGCCATTCTCTTGAGAACGCTAACCCGAAAGGGCTTTGACCTGAGTTCTTTGATTGCTGCACTGCAATTTTAACCTCCTCCCAGGGTCGAAGTTATTGTCGGCCGCGGCGAAATAGGGCTGGAATTGAGGGAAATCTTCACTGCAATTTTAACGTCCACCGGGTGTCAAAATTCCCGTCGGCTACGGTTCTGTAGGGCTGTTGATTTTTCACTGCGATTTTAACGCCCTCTCTGGGATCCAAGTTATTGTCAACACTACTCAACCGATCCCCACAGGATGTGACCCTCCCCTTCAGTTGCACTGCCGTTTTAGCCCCTCGCCGGGTCTACAGTGCGTGACAAGTATCTTGCTATGTGTATAGACAAAAGCATTCCTAGATGATTAAATTTCTTAGATGAATGTAATCCATCTAAGCCATGCCGTGGCCACACATACCCAAATCTGTGCGATCCCTCAGTTATGATTTCTGTAGGTAGCATCAGCGGCTTGTAGGTTAGGTAGTTTCATGCCAGGTATCAAATCATCAACGGATTTAAGATTGAGTTTGTTGTGTTTCACAGAGTTGAGAGAGTTACTGGTTTTCGTATTTAGAAGCATCTGATTGGTCGTTGGAGACGGGCTCCGCTTCATCGGGGATCCACTTACCCAATGCGGTAATTGCTATCCCGCTCAAGTCAAATGCTAAGTCCGCGATAGCATCATGGACAATGAATTGCTATCAAGATGGAAGGACTTAATGATTTCTCGGAGTTAATGATGAGTTCAGTATATAGCTCAGAGTTTTAAAAATTCAAGTATAAAGACCTCGTTGAGGGCGGTGGTTGAAGAGTTCAGTATCATCTATCATTCAACAGCAACAATAACAAACTCACTACACTTCTACTCAAATCTTTATACCGAATTTTTATTAAAATGTCTCTGCAATATGCCAAGGATCAGCCTGAAGGCTTTGTCAACAAACTTGAACGAGTCGCCATCATCGGTGTAAGATCTCCAACTCTTTCTACCACACAATCACTAACACAACACAGGCTGGCGGAAGTGTTGGCAAGTATCTAACCAAGCATATCATCGACACCGGAAAACATACAGTCACCGCAATCACTCGCAAAGGAAGCACCAACACTGTTCCCCAAGGTGCCCATGTCATCGCAGTCGACTACGAAGATGAAAGCTCCCTCGTCGAGGCCCTCAAGGGACAGCAGTTCCTCGCCATATCCCTTTCCGTCCACGCATCTCCCGGTACCCAAGAGCGAATCGTTCGCGCTGCTTCTACTGCGGGTGTACCTTGGATCATGCCTAATGTCTACGGCATTGACATCACCAACAAGTCCCTCGCTGAAGAGAACATGACCGGCGGAGGCATCTACCCCGGCATCAACGCTATTGAGGAAGCAGGTGTTTCATCCTGGATTGCCATGTGCTGCTCTTTCTGGTACGAGTTTTCCGTCTGTCAGGGTCCTCAATGGTACGGTTTCGACTTTAGCAATGGCCAGAAGAAGGTTACTTTCTACGACGATGGTAATACCCAGATCAACACTTCAACCTGGGACCAATGTGGTCGGGCTTTTGCTTCCCTGCTTAGTCTCAAGGTCATCCCCGATGATGAGAACGACAAGTCTCCCACGATTTCCCAGTGGCGAAACAAGCCCCTCTACATCTCGAGCTTCCTTCTCTCTCAGCGACAGATGCTTGACAGTCTCCAGCGCGTGACTGGTACTACAGACAAGGATTGGACTATTGAGCATGAGGATGTCAAGAAGCGATGGCAGCGTGGTGTTGACATGGTCAAAAGCGGTGATCGATCTGGTTGGGCGCTGGCTATGTACGCGCGTACATTCTTTCCCAACGGTGATGGCAACTTTGGGGCCAAGTACGGGCTTGCCAACGATGCTTTGGGATTGCCTGAGGAGGATTTGGATGAGGCCAGTGCCAAGGCTATCAAGATGGCTGAGGATAACTACAACTATTTTATGAACCGAACTCACTAAATGGGAGTGTTAATTGGTATATAGTGGCGACTCATACCTCAGAAGCTCAACGTCAATGGGAGGGTTAATAGCAAGTAGTTTGTGTAATAAGTAGAATACGAATGTTAGGAATATTTATGTTACCTATAAACGCTTACTGGAATAATGACAATAGTGTTCCCGAAGAAACAAAAAGTAACAGTTGCTCCCACCAGCAAAAGAATGATCCCGCCCGGGCTCGAACCGGGGACCTTCTCCGTGTAAAGGAGATGCCATAACCAACTAGGCCACAAGACCGGGTCTATTTGAGATGTGAGAAATATGTCTAGTATTGCCCCAAGTACACCGCTTACTCTCCCCACAAGTAAAAGACACGATCGTCTCCACACGCAAAAAGTGAGGTTCTGCCCGGGCTCGAACCGGGGACCTTCTCGGTGTTAACGAGATGTCATAACCAACTAGACCACAGTACCTAAGGTATCCTGATGTTTGGATGTTGAAGAGATGTCCAGTTGGTGTCTATATTCGCGCAATGCTCGATAAAACAAGAGTTGGATTTTGGACAAGCAAATAGTGAAGAGACTTCTGATTCGTCTGTTGGATTTGTTTCTTTGTCTGTCTTAGTTTAGTGGATAGTATGTGTTGTGGCGGTCCCCTGGTTGCTGCATGCTGAACTGATATGCAGAGATTTCAACAGGGATTGGTCTTTAATGTTATGCATCAATTTTGAAATTAAACTTATTTTCAACATTTGTTACTCGAATAATAGTTTGTGTAACTTGATCGATATGATCCTCCATAACCTCCAGTGACAGATGGCTCCATGTCTTCATCAGAGCTTGACCGGATCGCTACTACCCTGGAGAGCCACCCGTCTTGGCACCTTGGCAATTTATCCAGACGAACGGTAGCAGAGCCTCAGGAACTTCATCCAAATTTGGAGAATGGCTTGATGTAAATTATCTATAATTTGAACACAATTGGCTGACCCTGAGACATTTGCAGGCACAGAAACAGAAATCGATCGGTTTGGGAACGATCCTGCAAGAAGCTGAAGCTTTATTTGACAGTGTCAGGACTTTCTTAGAAACACAAGGTTACTCGGCATCTGTTCCTTGAAAGATTCTGTTTACTTGCTTAACCGCTGAACTCACTTGGCCATTAAGCAATGCCCCTCGGAGACGGTCAACTCGTCGGGCAACTACTATGTAGATCTGCAACTGCAATTCTCTCACCCAAAAACCCAACGGGCGCATCTCCAACCTCCACAAGTCAACATCCCAGAAACCGAATAACTATTACTCAATAAATCCACAGAAACCAGAGCACAAACTTGGGGAAACCCCTCAAGGTCGCGGGGCATATCGCGGAGTCTGAATAAACTGGATAACTTGATGATTTCTTCACGTAATAAAAAACTCCTTCTCCAGACTATCAACACGGGGTTAATTGGAGACAGAAAACTCAATCAAGCGAAGGGACCCGATATTCATTCCACATGGCATGCGTACCCCTTCAGCTGTAGCCGGTCAATGCCGGTCTAAATACTACGAGAACAGCAGCAAGAGTCAAGAGTTGTTGCTGGTTGAGGAGCCGGTTCGACCGGTCAACTCGGTTAAGTCGGATCTTGGGACGGGGTTAGCACGGGCCAGTAAAAGGACAAAGAGCCGCAAGTTGATACATTCTGCTGATAGACAGTCCAGTAATCTGTTCAACAGCAACGTTATCTTGTCAATATCCACAAGTCAGACACATAAAACTAAGCTCATGGAGTGTTTGGGGCTTACTCCACTGAAGGGTTTGGCGACAGAAACCCAGAGTCTGCTGATTGTAGTCGAGGTTGGGGTAATGATACTTTGTCTAGCCGCGTAGCCGATCACTACGCGAGAATGTGCCTGCCTAGAAATAAAGACCTATTAATCTGATCATAATCCAAGTAAACTATGCTTAAAGAAGAATCCTTTGGAGAAGGGTTTTTGATAATGTTTGCAATAAAGCCCGCTGATGCCGGAGAACGCCTAGTCTGGTTCCATCGTCGGCTCCGAACCTTGACTCTTGGATGGATCCCTAGTTATGGGGAAATGATAAGAGATGCTCTGTGAGTCTCAGGGCTTTGAAACAAATGTAAAATATTGAGTATATCGAGACTGGGGATGTATTGATAACTATCTGGTTGAGTGTATGTCATCCCGATATGAGGACAGTGGCTGGTAGAACAGGAACAATATCTCCCAATTCCAAGCTACAAAAAAGAAAATGTCACCTAGAAACAATTCTAGAACAAAAAGAGATAGGCTCTTCCCCGGCCCGGGGCAAAAAAACGCATCCCCACAACGTCATTCCGTTGATCATCCCAATCTGTCATGGTGTGACTACCAGAGTGTGGATCGTCATACTCCAACAAGTGCGCCCTTCTACTTACTCAAGACTTGGACAGCAAAGGTTTACTACCGTAATCTCACAGAGATCGCCATGTCCGAATAGATAGTCTAGAACTAGGTAGTCTAACCCAGCTATGGGGAGTGATCCTCCGTTAACGGGCTACCGACTGACATTTAAATAACTAAACCCCCTTCCCCCAATTCCTCTCCCCAAAACTTGTCGTTCATCACTATACCCTTCACCATGGAGTCCCAAGCCCCACGGGACAAAAACGTCCACATCGACGACTCAGCTGCTTTGGAACAGCTCGGCCACAAGCAGGAACTCAAGCGCAACTTTTCCAAAATCTCCCTCCTCGGTCTCGCTTTCGCTATCCTCAACACATGGACTGCTCTCTCAGCGTCCATCAGTCTGGCTCTGCCATCTGGTGGTCCCAGCTCTGTTATCTGGGGTCTCATGGTTGCTGGAATATGTAACCTCTGCTTAGCCGCTCCTCTGGCAGAAATGCTGTCCGCGTATCCAACTGCTGGTGGTCAGTACCATTGGGCTGCTCTGCTAGCTTGGCCACGATGGTCGAGGGGTATCAGTTATGTCACTGGTTGGATCAACGCAGCTGGCTATGTCGTCTTGACAGCGACTGCGCCTTTGCTTGGAAGTGTTTTTGTTACCGACGCTATTACTTTTATGCATCCTACCTACGAAACCAAGCCTTGGCACCAGTTCCTTATTTATCTCGCCTTTACTCTGATCGCTTTGGTCATCAACGTCTTTGCCAACCGACTACTCCCACTCTTCAACAAAGCCGCTTTTCTCTGGAGTATCTCTGGTTTTATCATTATCAGCATTACCGTTCTGGCCTGTGCTGCACCTGATTACCAGAGTGGGTCCTTTGTATACGGAAAGTTCATCAACGAGGTTGGATGGCCCGATGGTGTTGCTTGGATGCTTGGACTCCTCCAAGGCGCTTTTGCCCTCACGGGCTTCGACGCTGCGGCTCATATGATTGAGGAAATTCCAAATGCACGCGTGGAAGGCCCGAGAATTATGATCTGGTGCATCCTTATCGGTATGCTGTCTGGCTTCATCTTTCTGTCGTGCCTCTTGTTCGTTCTCAAGGACGTTCAGAATGTTATCGAGTCTCCCGCAGGCGCACTGCTGCAGATGTACTTTGACGCTACTGGCAGTAAAGCCGGAAGTGTCTGCCTAATCGTCTTCTCCATCGTCTGTATGGTATTTACCGCTACTGCTATCATGACTACCAGTGCGCGCATGACATACTCTTTCAGTCGCGACCGCGGACTTCCTTTCAGCCGCGTCTGGGCCAAGGTTCATCCAAGTCTGGACGTACCCGTCAATGCATTAATTTGGACGACTGGCTGGGTAATTGTCTTTGGACTTATTCTCCTGGGAAGTTCCAGCGCTTTCAACGCTATCACTGCGGCTTCGGTTGTGGCTCTGGGCGTCACATACGCCATTCCTCCTGCGATTCACCTCCTCCGTGGAGGCAACAGACTTCCCGAAGATAGACCGTTCAAGCTGAGCACTCCAGTGCGCTGGATTTGCAGTCTTGTTGGTATTGCGTGGGCTATCCTTACTACAGTTCTGTTTGTCTTCCCACCCGAGCTCCCTGTTACACCTACCAACATGAACTACTGTATCGCTGCGTTTGGAGTTATCTTGTTCCTTTCCGTCGGTACGTGGATCTTTGATGGAAGGAAGAATTACAAGGGGCCTCTTATTGAGATCAGTATGGACGGCGCTACTTTGGAGGGCGCGTCTATGGCTGAGACGACATGCACGTCTAATCATGAGGATGATATGAAGAGCCATAAGCCTTAGATAATGAGATTTCGCTAGTAGATAAATATGTAAATATTATTTTTGTTTCGTGTATATCATCCATCCCTTTAACGTTGTGCCTTCTTTGATGTCGTAAATCGTTATTTTCCAGAGACGTGACTATAATGTGATGCGCTATTCTTAGACATAATACCGTGTACTGCGATCCCGACCATGATGCCCAGGCGACCTTCCCCGTCGATGACTCCGCGATCTCGATTCCCTAACAACAAGAGGCGGCGGCGCCGAAATGCTCGACCGATGGGACCGTCTGCTTCGCGAGCGGTGGTGATGGTGCCGAGGCTCTTCCTTGTAATGATACCACTTCTCCCTCTCTTGCGGCGGCGCACCCAGATTAAGGCACGAGCGAATGATCCAGAGAAGGAGGAGAACCCCAAAGACGGAACCAATGACAATCCCTGCAATTGCGCCGGCGCTTAGGTTTGAGTTGTTGTTTCCATCGTTTGTTACAGCGACGGTGACGGTTTCAACGGTTTGACGGGAGACGAGAGTTGGTGGCTGTGAGAGTGTTGATGAGGAGAGGGCTCGGGCGAGGATTTGGCCTAGGCCTAGGTCTTTTAACGGTGCCATCGGTTTTGTCTTTGTATTGGATGTCGGTAATGATAGAAGCAGTGACAATGAAAGAAGGTAGACCAAAGACCGGGTCAATTGAACGATGAGGAAATCGGGATCAATTTAACTATTTGGTGTCCCTTAGATGAGTGATTTAACTAAACCTAATTCCCAACTTCAATTGCATGAGAGGCTGGGAATAAGGAACAAAATACGACTTTTGGACGTCATAATATCATCAATATGTACGAACAATCACAAGTCTCTCTGTCCTCTTCCCCGCTCAATGGAGTTCTCCATGAGCTTAATCCTGGGACCTGAACCAGTCTTTGTCTTGTCTCGGTTGTTTAATTGCAGATCTTAAGACAATCGGTACTTTAGCCGTCAACCAAAGACACACCCAATGTGATGTTCTATTACTTACAACTCCATGACGTATTCATAAGCGTAGATTGAATCCTGGCTAGTTCAGCTCTCAATTCAAGGAACTTTAGCTCTTGTTTGACACTAACCTAGCTCAACGGCAGTTCCTGGGGAGCTTCCGTTGCGAGGGAAGATATTTGATTGGGTTGTTAATATGACATGCTTCAGGTTGTGCTTGTCAATTGAGTCTCGGCTGATTGACAGTTTCAAGGAACTAAAGTGCTGCATCCACTTTCACGTTTGTCAGCCGTGTATTGTGATGTTTAATCCTGGTGCTGCTCAAGGCTTGTTAATTGGGGACTGCTGAGGTCTTATACCAGGCTTTCACCCCATGTCTACAATGCCTGACTTTGATCAATTGGCCTCTTCACGAGGTGGCTAGGTTGCCAACGTCTTATACAAGTAGCATGGCCCCCGACGACCGACAACGAAACCAGGTTTTTATAAAAGCAGTATCAGAGACTATAAACTTATACGTTATTAACCTTCTTTAATCCATGATGAAAATGATTTGTATGTGTATTCAATTGTCGAGTTATCAGCTCTGATGGTTATCTTCAGAAGAGAGCTCAACTCCAACTTCTGGAAAAGAAATACATATACATGAAAAGAAGTTCCACCAGATAACAATCCTCAAACTGACATGCTTCTTACTATTTACTGTCCTCACGGTGTCAGAAAAACTAGCCGCTGGAAGCATAAGAGACGAAATTAGTAGGTTAGCTTATGCTACTTAGACCATGCTCTTTAGTCCATTTATTTTTATACACTTAGACTCAGGAGGTCAACGTTTCTGCAATCCCCTAGACTATTTACAAAACTGAAATCGCATTATCGTGATATCGCTTATCTGACTCTCAACTACCGCCGATCGTTGCGCATAAATTCATGTGGAGGCGCGGTAAAGCGCGGCTACGATATGACCGCGGACCGAACAACACCCACCGATTCGGTTAATCTTACTCGAACGAGGACCTCATGTATCACGAAACTGGTCATGAGGTTACCTATCAGTGGGGGGGTTGCGAGTCGGTGTCTTCGACTTAAAGACTCGTTGTAGAACTATCAAACGAATAACTTTGTTCGATTGTCACCAACTCTATACTTATCTTATTTATTACCCAACAAGTAAAGATGACGCGAAACCTCCGGATTGCTGTGTTGGAGTGTGATACACCGTTTCCCGCTGTCCTTGAAAAGCGAGGACCATATGGAGATGTCTTTCGTACTCTCCTCGATAAGGGACTCAAGCATGAGACATTAGGTGACAAGGCGAAGGATGTGAGCTATGAGATTAGCAGATGGGATGTCGTCACAGCCCAGGAATATCCTAGCATTGAAGAAGTTGATGGCTTCTTGTTGACGGGAAGCAGTTCGTGGCCACCCAACTCTCAAGGTGGAAGAAAGCTGACATGGGTTTAGAACATACATCCTTCGCTGATGACTCTTGGATTTTGAAGCTTGTCGAGTTTGTTCAAAAGATTTACACAGCTACGGATAAACCCATCGTGGGTATCTGTTTCGGTCACCAGATCATCGCTCGAGCACTGCGCGCAAAGGTTGCTGTTAGCCCTGGCGGTTGGGAAGTCTGCGTCGACAGAATCGACCTCAACGAGACAGGCCAAAAACTCTTGGGTGTTCCATCGCTTGTAAGTGCCCTTTAATAATCTGAAATTATGTCTCTAATAGATACAGGGCCTCCATCAAATGCACAGGGACGCAGTCCTCGAAATCCCAGAGGGTCTTGTCAGTCTTGGTAGCAGCTCCAAGTGTGAGGTGCAAGGACTCTACAAGCCCGGCCGTATCATATCCTTCCAGGCTCATCCCGAGTTTGATGACTTCATCATGGAGCGGATTATGGAGGCGAGATATGCGCAAAAGATCTTTTCTCAGGAAATGTATGAGGAGGGCATTACAAGGGCGAGGGCGGCGCACGATGGAGTTTTGGTGGCGGCCAAGATTTGGGAGTTTTTACTTGGCAACTAATCAGTATGCTTTGGCCTTTTGATGACTGTATGATAGCATTGATAGATTATTGAACTTTGGATATAACGGATTGCAGAACGTGGTCAGATGTATTGCATGTGCCCCGAGGACTCTATATTATACAACGAGGCGGGTATCAAAGAATAATAATGTCCTTTCACGCAAAAGAGATCCAGATCTGACGCTCGCGCATCGCCCTGCATAATATCCAAGGACTAACTTGCTCTGGCGGCAGCTCCCAAATATGCTCTAGCAGGACCAAAGTCTGTCTCATGTTTCCAAGCCCGATTGTATCCAGCATTGTCTGCAGTCGCGTCCTGAGGACCTGCTGTACTGCCGGGTCAGATGTGCTACACCCAATAACAGCTAATGGCCAGCAAAGACTTGTGTTTATCCTGACCGTCGCGGGAAATTGATCCAGCAGAGTGACCGCTTCGGCAACCGCGGACTCGATCAGTGCGCGTTGAAAGCTGTCTTGGGGCTGCTGGTGTGGTTTACCAAGGACTGTCCAGAGGTATAACAGCGCGGCTTGTTTCCATACCAAGCCTGCGAGGCGCGTGTACGGGGTGACGGAGGGGTCTGGGTAGAAGCCCATGACTTGGGACTGCAGGAAAGCAAAGTTGACAATGTTGTCGGGGCTTGGTGACATGACGCCGTCTTCGGTCGGAGACGACATGACCTGTCCCAGATGAAAGATCTGACATATTAGGATGAGAATTTCGAGCCAGCATCCACATAGCTGTCCGACGTATTTGCGGCCAACCAAGTTCCTGGCCCTTACTTCTATGTCTGGGCTGAGTAGTGATTGAGAGTTGTACTGCGGATCAATCGAGATCATACTCGTGGCTGCTATGTGCATGTAGTACTCGATAAGAAAGTCTGGTAAATCGTCGTATACATGGTTTTGTGCGCCTGTGAGTAGCGTGCTCACTAATGACTTTGATGCTGTCAGATGGTCAAATATTGTACCGTGAATATCGCCTTTAGCGACCTGGTAGATAGATGTTAGTGATAGCAGCGATATGATGCGAGAGAGAACAAACCTCGGTTAAACACATTATTAAACTCCCAACGGTCAAGACAAGTGTATTTTCGGCGTTGCCAGAAACGTATTCGTCGACAACATTCCTAAACATCCGCAGTGAGTCGGTATAATACCTCTGAGCAACCTCATCACTTGGATGACGCTCGGCTGATGCTTGCCGATGAGCAGCACTTTGAGCGAGGATGAGTTGCAGCACGAGAGGTTTTGAGAAGGCCAGGGGTATGAGTTTTGAGATGAAGGGATTCACATCGGTGGATCCATTGCCCATGCTGTTGGCTGTCCGGGCTAGGTAATAGCTGAGTAGTTCATATGAGTGATGTCCCTGCTCTGGGAGCATCGACATTGGCATAATGATATTTCCATTGAGTGGGAGTCCTGATTCTGATGATGGCTGTAGAGCGAGAGTGAGAGCGTTGGCGGTATCTGGGTCGTATGTTGCTTGTATGGCAGTTGGAGAATCTGATGACGATGTGGATGATGACGGTGAGGGGGAAGGCTGATGATGGTGCTGGGCGTTATCGTCAACAACAGACTCGACAGGATCATCATCGACATCGATATGAGTATCACCCTCAACATCAGCATCCATCATGTGAGTATCTCCATAGGCCGGAGAACTATCGCCATTATGGGGAACTCGGTCATGCTCCGGGATTGAGTCCGGTAGTACGGGGTCAGTGACCGAGTGCGGGTCGTGCTGTTCAAGTTCATGATCAGGGTCCTGGCTGTGTCGTATTGAAGAAGCAATACTGGTCTGAGAGCCAGTTGAAGAAGCACCGAATGAAGGTCTTGCTACCCTAGTACTGTTCGTTGCTGTTGATACCTTGGCATTGCTTGTAGGGGCAGGCTCTGGCCAGATACAGTCGAGCTTATTGCGTTTGCAACCGCTGCAGATTGGTTTACTGCATTATTCACGTAAGCTAGAAGAATCTAGATATGGATCGATATACTATGGAGGTGTACCTCTCATCACACTTCTTTTTGCGCTTCCTACAGGTAAAGCACCCGGTCCTACTGCGGATTATAGGCATAGGACGCATGCCCGAGGTAGAAGGGGTTGGGTTTGTTGGTGACATAGTGGATAAAGGACAACCGGCCAGAAGACGAGCAGCGGTAATAGGTAGTCAGAGTGCGTGCGGCGCGGTTACAGCGCAGCGCAGCGGCAGTAAGAGGGAGAGTAAATCGGATCGTGGCTCCGGAATAAGCGAGTCAAGTGGAGATTCTGGTTTGTTTGCGGGGAAAAGAACAAGAGAGAATCCTTCTAGATTGTCAGTCAGTTTCTCTCTATCAGTTTTACTATCACTATCAGTACTAGTCTAGTCTCATCTCGTCTAGATAGTTTACCCTACACCTCGCCTCACCTCATTTATCGCCTCACCTCTTGACAGTACGGTAGTCTACTCTTCACCGAGTCAAAAGACTAGAATAGCCCACCTTCTCAAATTGTTCTAGACAAAACAACCGTCAACAAGTACCTTGAAGTAACACTCCCGGCCCTCCACGACATCCTCTCCGAGGTTCTGTGGAACCAACCCCTTCAGATCTTCCCCCGACTCAGTGAAGATAAGATTGACTCGGTGACATCTGAACCGGCCCCGCGGAGGTACGTACCTTTTGCTCTGATCTCATGCTCCGATCCTGGAACTCATGAGCCGAAGCGGCAAACATAACATGCCAGAGACTCTTTATTAGGTCTTGTATTGCCTGCTCTAGCTCAAGCTGATCTATTGCTCTAGAAGTTGTCGTCGTGTCCATCTAATTTTATTGCTTTCTTTTTCTCTTGTCGATTCCATCTACGATACCCCCCTCACAAGTAATCATGATGAACATGAGGCTTCTTCGGCAGCAATGCCTTCGCACCAAGCCATCACTGGCTACGCGCATTTCCACCAGAGGTTTCGCATCTCAAAAAGATGTAAGTAACAATTATCCAACTATCCACACAAACAATGACTGACAATCCTATAGCTCCTCGGTTCAAGCCTCGAGCAAGGCGACCCTGAGATCCATGCCATTCTCAAGCGCGTATGTATCTACACACTCACTATCTACTGGCACTTCTAACCCCATCACAGGAAGAGAAGCGTCAGAACCACTTCATCAACCTCATCCCCTCCGAAAACTTCACCTCGCGATCAGTTCTCGATGCCCTAGGCAGTGTCATGCAAAACAAGTACTCCGAGGGCTACCCAGGAGCACGATACTACGGCGGCAATGAACACATCGATGAGGCCGAACGTCTTTGCCAATCCAGAGCTCTCGAGACTTTCCGTCTTGACCCCGAGAAGTGGGGTGTCAACGTTCAGCGTATGTCTCCCAACTCAAATCTCATCATGACTGATACTAACTGACATGGTGAAGCACTCTCTGGATCCCCAGCCAACCTCTACGCTTACTCTGCTATCCTCAACACCCACGATCGCATCATGGGTCTTGACCTTCCCCATGGAGGCCATCTCTCCCACGGCTACCAGATCCCCGGCAAGAAGATCTCCATGATCTCAAAGTACTACGAGACCTTCCCCTACCGACTCAACGAGGAGACTGGCCTGATCGACTACGAAAAGCTGCGCGAGAACGCCCTGCTGTACCGCCCCAAGGTCATCGTAGCAGGAACATCTGCCTATTCCCGCCTTATCGATTATGAGCGCATGCGCGCCATTGCCAATGAGGCTGGTGCTTACCTTCTCTCTGATATGGCTCACGTTTCCGGTCTTGTCGCTGCTGGTGTTATCGGAACACCCTTTGATGACTCTGACATCGTCACGACCACCACCCACAAGTCCCTGCGCGGACCTCGCGGCGCCATGATCTTCTACCGCAAGGGCGTGCGAAGCACAGACAAGAAGGGCAAGCAGATCATGTACGACCTCGAGGGCCCCATCAACGCGTCCGTCTTCCCCGGCCACCAAGGCGGTCCTCACAACCACACCATCACCGCCCTCGCTGTCGCCCTCAAGCAGGCCCAGACACCTGAGTTCAAGGACTACCAAGAAAAGGTCCTCGCAAACTCCCAAGCCATGGCCAACCAGCTCACTGACCTCGGCTACTCGCTTGTCTCTGGCGGCACCGACAACCACCTCGTTCTCGTGGACCTCAAGCCCAAGGGTATCGACGGCGCGCGTGTGGAGCGCGTGCTTGAACTCGTTGGCGTAGCGAGTAACAAGAACACCGTGCCTGGTGACCGCTCGGCGCTGAAGCCGGGCGGTCTCCGTCTGGGAACGCCCGCCATGACGACGCGGGGCTTCAACGGCGAGGACTTTAAGCGCGTGGCCGATATTGTTGACCGCGGCGTGAAGATCACTCTGGCGGTTGATAAGGATGCGCGTGCTGCGGCTGAGGCTAAGGGAGCTAAGAACCCAGGTACCGTCAAGAACTTTTTGGAGTTTTTGGGTGATGGATCCAGTGTCAAGGAGATTGCTGCGCTGCGCGATGAGGTTGCTGAGTGGGTTGGAGGATTCCCTCAGCCTTGGCTCAAGTCATGATGTTTTAATGAGTGGAAGCAAGATTAATTTTGGCGTTTGGAAAATAGTACATTGATAGCAGAATTGAATAACATGATATTAAGACTATCTACTCGTAACCTATTATCACGAACTTGTGTCTTGTTGTTGTTATAGTATCGCTCATACCATGACCTCTTATCATGATCTACATGACACTGTAAGGCAAGAGAAAACATCTGCGTAATCAGCAACGCATCAATGGTCATGCCAAATTTTTGACCAAATACTCTACTAACGAACATCCACACAATTGAGTCAAAATTACATGATAATGATTATTTCTGTACATCAAGTTCCGTTCCCAAACTCCGAAAAGTTCCAATCCTCGGAATTTCATCAAAAGCTTCCCCGCATAAATTACCCAGAAATTTCCCAAGGTACAATCTGGGGTTTTATCTCTACATGACTCAGTGAAAGAAGTAAGTAGAGTGTACCATCACAGGCGGCTAATCCTGGCTTCTTCAGGGTAATAAATCCATCATGACAAAGATAGCAAGTATAAGTACTTGCTCTAGTGGGGTTACTCAAGTACCCTCGTGGCCTGATGATAACCCCTGCTCATGCGGATCCTCCATCTCCAACTCTGATGACGCTACGTTGTAAGAAAACGCCTTCTTTACTGGGGCCGGGCAGTGACTCCGAGGTACCTCTGTGCTGGTTTGAACGGAGCGGCGCCGAAGACGGAAACTCTGAGAGGGAGAGATAGTAAATGGGGGGAGGAGGCCATCTAAAACTATCATCATCATACTCACTCACTCACTCAACACCCCTTTCTTTCACGTCTCGCAACCACAATCACAATCACAATGTCTGGTCTCTTTGCTCGTCAAGCTTGGGCTACTGCCTCCAAGGTCCGATCTACTGCTCTGCGAGCACCAAAGGTTGCGTTTACCTGCAGAGTCAACAACATTGCTCCCCGACGATCATTTTCAGTTTCCATGAACCGTGAGTCTTGAAATCATTATCAAATCAATTCATTTCTAACACATCTATAGTTCTGGCTAGAAAATACACTGAGAGCCACGAATGGATTGACGTAGCCGCCGATGGCAAGACCTGTACGTTCAAGTTCTCGCCTCACCAAAACATCCCAATTAACAATTCTCAGGCACAATTGGCATTTCAAACTACGCCGCTGAAGCTCTCGGCGACGTAGTCTACGTGGAACTCCCCGCAGTAGGCGAAGAGACAGCCCAGGGCGAGTCCTTTGGCAGCGTCGAGTCCGTCAAGTCAGCCTCTGACATCAACTCGCCCGTTTCTGGTTCCGTCGTCGAGGTCAACGACCCCATCGTCGAGACACCTGCTGATCTCGGCAAGGACCCTGAGAAGAGTGGCTGGTTGATCAAGGTTGAGGCTGAGGATGTTTCTGCTTTGGATGCACTGATGGATGAGGCTGCTTATGCCGAGCACATCAAGGGGGAGCACTAAGCGAAGAGGCAGTGGTTTAATTAATGTTTGTGATTTAAAAAGCAAGATATCAAGACACTTTCCAACAAGGAATTTCATTTTTTTAAAACAGAATTATTGCCATGTAATTTACCATCGCTTCGACCTATGTTGTATTATCTTGTTAATTCTTGGTCGTGGTATTCGGGGCGCCTCACAGTTGATGTAAGCCCATCAGCACTTGGTCCTGTCAACCTTGATTGTAGCAAAGGTCTTCGTCTTCACAAAACATGTTTTATCACTTTAATAACAGGAAGGGTTTCTCAAATATTTCAACTCGTAAATTTAGTCTAGTAGTTATATGACTTTTTCTCTAGAAAATCCATTTATCATATCTCGCACAAACTCCGCCAATACAGAGATCAGTTCGCCATAGTTGAATAGCTTCCCAACAAACCATTCCAAATGCACATCATGGTTGAATATGATATCTATTTCCCCCCTTTCGCTCAAACCCTATTAAAAAAACCAACCGCTAATATGACGTAAAATCCATTATTTCCTTTTCACCATTTACAAGTCCTCAGATCCCTCGACAGGAGGGCATGTGCAGAACAGGTTGGTGTCACCGTAAGCATCATCCACTCGGCCGACAGAGGGCCACATCTTCTTCTCCCGGAGCCAGGGGAGAGGGTAGGCTGCCTCCTCACGGGTGTAGGGGCGGTCCCACTCGGAGGAGAGGAGGTCTTCTTGGGGATGAGGGGCGTTGGTGAGGATGTTGTTCTTGCGGGGAACCTTGCCAGACTCGATGTCGGCGATCTCCTTGCGGATCTGGATGAGGGCGTCGCAGAAGCGGTCAAGCTCAGCTCGAGATTCAGACTCGGTGGGCTCGATCATGAGGGTTCCTGAGACGGGGAAACTCATGGTAGGAGAGTGGAAACCGTAATCGGCCAATCGTTTGGCAATGTCGGCAACCTCAACACCGGCTGTGTCCTTGAAGGGTCGGACGTCCAGGATGAACTCGTGAGCGCATCGGCCCTGGGCGTTGGTGTAGACGACCTTGTAGTGGGGGAGGAGGCGGGACATGATGTAGTTGGCGTTGAGGAGAGCGGTACCAGTTTGCTTGGTAAGACCATCACCACCCATCATGAGGATATAAGTGTGGCTGATGGGAAGAATGGAAGCGCTACCCCAAGGAGCGGCACTGATGGGAGCAACAGCGGTGCTATCACGCTCGGCACCAATGCGCTGAGGGTCGATCTCAGGGTGACCAGGCAGGTAAGGAGCGAGGTGCTTCTTGACGGCAATAGGACCGACACCAGGGCCACCACCACCGTGGGGAATACAGAAGGTCTTGTGGAGGTTAAGATGGCAGACATCAGCGCCGATATCACCAGGAGAGCAAAGACCGATCTGGGCGTTCATGTTGGCACCGTCCATGTAGACGAGACCACCGTGCTCGTGAACAAGATCGCAGACTTGCTTAATCTCGGGCTCAAAGACACCAAAGGTGGAGGGGTAGGTAACCATGATAGCAGCGAGCTCATCAGCGTGCTTGACACACTTGGCCTTGAGATCCTCAATGTCCAGGTTACCAGTCTTGCCGTCACACTTGACGGTGACGACCTTCATGCCAGCCATAGCGGCCGAGGCAGGGTTGGTACCGTGGGCAGAAACGGGGATCAGGCAAACCTTTCGCTTCTCGCCAGAGCGAGCCTCGTGGTAGGCCTTTATGCAGCGAAGACCGGCAAACTCACCCTGAGCACCAGAGTTGGGCTGCAGAGTTGTAGCGTCCATACCAGTGATCTCGGACAAGTTCTTGGCGAGGGAGCTGATAAGGGCCTGGTAACCGGAAGCCTGCTCGACAGGGGCGAAGGGGTGGATGTTGTTGATACCGGGGTCGGAAACGGGGAGCATCTCGGTGGTGGCGTTGAGCTTCATGGTGCAAGAGCCCAGAGGGATCATGGAGTGTACGAGAGAGACATCCTTAGACTGGAGGTGGTAGATGTATCGAAGAAGCTCGGTCTCGGTGTGGTACTGGTTGAAGACAGGCTGCTCGAGATAGGCAGATTTTCGCTGGAGAGAAGCGGGGATCTCATCGTTGAGGAACTTGGCCTTGTCTGACTCGAGAGCGGCGTTAAAGTCAGACTCGGAAACGCCAAAGATCTTGACAAGGTTGCCGAGGCTCTCAAGGGTGACACCCTCGTGGAGAGAGAAGCCAACCTTGTCATCGGCGACGCGGCGGAGGTTGATGCTCTGAGAATCAGCCTTCTCGTGGACCTTGGCAATAGCCTCAGGAGAGCCCTTGAGAGTGACAGTGTCGAAAAGAACAGAGCCATCCTCGCGGAGACCCTCAGTGTGGAGCTTGAACTCGCCCTTCTCAAGGATGAGGCTCTGAGCGAGACGGGTCTTGCTCCAGATATCCTCAGCGATAGTCTTGAGACCCTTGGGACCGTGATAGACAGCGTAGAAAGCAGACATGTTGGCGAGAAGAGCCTGGGCAGTGCAGATGTTGCTGGTAGCCTTTTCACGTCGAATGTGCTGCTCACGAGTCTGGAGAGCAAGACGAAGAGCAGGCTTTCCGAGACGATCCTTGGAAACACCAACGAGACGACCGGGGATCTTGCGCTTGTACTTCTCAGATGTGGCAAAGAAGGCAGCGTGGGGACCACCGTAGCCCAGAGGAACACCGAATCGCTGAGAGTTACCAATGGCAATGTCAGCGCCAAAGTCTCCAGGGGGCTTGAGCATGGTAAGAGCGAGCAGATCGGTAGATGCGCTGAGGAGAGCCTTCTTCTCGTGGACGATATCGGCGAGGGCCTGGTAGTCGTGGACACCACCGTGGGTATCGGGGTACTGGATCAGAGTGCCAATGAGGTCACCCTCGACTTCGCGGACGAGCTTAGAGTTATCAGCAAGAACATCACCAATGACGAGCTTGATGTTGAAGCCCTCAGCTCGGGACTGCAGGACGGAGATGGTCTGTGGGTGGCAGTTCTCTGAGACGACAAAGGTCTTTTGGCCCTTGCCCTTGGGGGCGTTGGCCATTGACATGGTCATGGCCTCGGCAGCGGCGGTAGCCTCGTCGAGAACAGAGGCATTGGCAATGTCAAGACCGGTCAAATCGGTGATGAGAGTCTGGAAGTTGAGGAGGGACTGAAGGCGACCCTGGCTGATCTCAGCCTGGTAGGGAGTGTAGCTGGTATACCAAGCAGGGTTCTCGAGAACATTGCGCTGGATAACAGCAGGAACAAGAGTTCCGTAGTAACCAGCACCGATGAAAGACTCGTAAACCTTGTTGTTCTTTGCGAGCTTGCGCATCTCCTTCTGGATGTAGTGCTCGGTGCGACCATTAACAGGGACAGCGGTTTCGGCGCCGCCCTCGTACCACTGCTCAACGAGGTTAAGACCCTTTTGCTTCCTCCTGACCTGCGGGGGGATAGTCTGTTCGAGGAACTCCTCCATGGAGCTCACGGGAGGGTCGAGCATCTTGAGCATTTCTGTTTGCTCGCTCGACTCGCTGCCGATGTGCCTCCTTGAGAAGAGCTCATGCTCATGCAGTTTGGTACTGCTCTGGGACTCGACGAAGCGAGGAGCCTGGGTGGTGGCTGTGACTGAGAATGCCCTTGATGAGACGGCATTGAGACGAATTGTTTGTGTGAGGCGAGGTTGAAGGGTGATGGGGGAGCGACGAGACTGACGGGCGAGCCGTTGTCCGATACGAGTAGCAGACATCATGATGAAGATATCCGCTCGTAATTCCCAACTATGATGATGGAGGAGAGAAAGAGAGAGAAAGATGCTTGTTCCAAAATGTCATCAAAGAACAGCGTCGCTCCTAAAGTTTTAAGGGTTTATCCATCATGGACTGCGAGTGGCGTATCGGCCATGATGGTCCGATCTTGCAGCCGGTTTGCTTCCTTCTCCAAAAAGTCCAGGCCCGGGAAAAAAGAAAAAGGTACATCGAGGTACATGATCTACGTTCCCCAGTTCCAGAAGGTCTCTTTCTTTTTTAGTGGTGACTCGGTGAAGCGCGGCAACTAAAGATGACAAGCTAATGCGCGACAAAAGCCGTGATTGGTTCCTCTTGACTCAGTGAAACCCAGTGACTCGGTGAAAGATAAGTCGCTAATTTGGGGTCGAGCCTTATCTGCCCTGGCAAATTCACCGAGTCAACTGCCAAAACGGCTTAAAGCTACAGTGCATCTTCACTGAGTCAATGCGCTACAACCAAGGGAACTAATCAGGTGGTCGGCGCATAAAGCCGTGGGTCCTGGAGAAGCCAAGACGTTATCACCAACAAGAATCTAAGAGGTTGTACAGCAGAGAGACTAACTAAACTAGAGTACATCTCTTACTTCCTCGGTCTCGTAACCGAAACCTGGTCCGAGTTCGGAAAGGTCTGGTTGCACCTTGATAAGGAAGATAGATCGGTAGTCAAGGTGAACTGGCTAGATTGACACGTCTTCTAGAAGACTGCCATGCATCTCTGGCCTTGTGACATTTTTAGACTCTCGTTAACTTTGACTTTGCACGGATTTCCGGTCAAAAACCCGGGGTTGCATCGCCGGAATACGTCTATTACTCCGGTGCTACGGCTTAGGGTAGCCACAGTTGACCCCATGATGCTTATTTCATACAACACATGGAGCAAGATAGGATGACTGCAGTATGTGTACTTTTGGTTCGTGGTTCGTGTTACAGCTGACTTTGATAAGAATATTATTGGTCTAGATGTTGATTAGATCAGTAATTGACTGATAAGGCCACTTGGGCCCACCATGTTGATCTGCAAAATAACCTATACTTCTGTCAGAGTATAGGCCCGATGAACTCTCTGAAATGATTAAAGACAAACAAAAAAACACGTGCAAGAAACATGAAATTTTTACAAAGATATCGGGGAAGATTTTAGGACTCATTGATTATATCATAAACATTGAACAACAATATTCAACAAAGGGAAATACCATCTACTACAATGTACAAATCACCAGAACAATGTTCATGGAGCAGAGCAAATAACGAATTTTACCCATAATAAAGAATCATGGCTTGTTCAGAAGTCTTTCAACAGTGAGAATGCATTGTTCTTCAGCTAGTCAATGAAGGGCAGCAAGTACAAAATCAAGCACGCAGAAGCCCTCTGGGCTCGTGTTTCTCAACGTCTCGAACACTGATCAACTCACGACTTAGCCAACAACTGCAACAATGTCACCAGAGAAATACGAAGGAAAACCTCTCAGAGGTGCACCCCTGTGCAAAAAGCACTTCCTAGACCATGTACTAGGCCACAAGACAAAATCAAAGGAACCAACTCGCATCCAACCACGAAGAGTTGCAAAAGACAAACATCTCCTGGCGAAGACCAACACAAAGAAACGGCAGTCAGACGAGGAGTTGTCCAGCTCAAGCACGAAGCGAAGAAAGATTAATAAACCATTTACCAGTTTACTCGAACAGCAGGTGAGTCAAATCACCGAGCAAGCCGCAGAGAAGGGTCCTCATAACTGTTCGTTTGGTCCTGCGCCATGGGAATGCCACAAGTGCATATCCTATTTTGCTGAGTTTGTGGTTGAAAAGCTTGCCATCGTGAAGCCTGAAGCACCGGTTGCTAACATGGCTACTGTTGGGAAGATCTTGAAACTAAACTCCAGAATGGATTTTGAGGGAGGCGAAATGATCACTTTTGAGTGGGAGGGTATGTCATATGTCATTGACGCTTGTAGGGCCCCTATGTTTATGATTCTTTAAACAACGGTGAGTGCTTGCTATGAATCCAGAAAGACCTGATTTACAGACGGTGATGGAAGACTTGGGCGAGAAAAGTGATTGATAATTAAAGTATAGTCAAATCAACATGAAACTCAATATCGTGCATTGTAGAGAGAAAGTGATAATGACCTAAAGTGAAGTTGCCTGATCAGGATATGATAGTGTTGGAAAACCTGCATCTTGCCGCATATGCTGTGCCACCCTTCTGACGACCGTGATTTGCGTGAAACTGTGACTCAACTGTCATAATTCTTAGCTATTACCCCAATAGACAACTGTTTCACTGACCAGCCAATCATGGTTGCACATATGCGGAAAACCAGGTATGCATAAAGTGAATCTCCATGAATGAAGTTTAGACGGCAGATACAATATCCTTCTTCTCAACAGGAGCAGCGGGTTCGGGGATGGGCCCCGGGGGAGTCGAATCGGACGGCCAAATCGTCGGGACAGTGTCGTCCCAGAACTTCCACTCAGATGCTCCCAGCGGAGCAGAAACATATGGACTCGCCATATTCTCGTATATAGTCTTGGTGAAAAACAATAGGACGGCGAAATGTCGAAGGTAGGTATGGAAACTTGTACATTGATTCAGAGGCAACTGCAATGTCATGTCCATTCTAGGTAGGCACTACCAGCCTCAACAGAATTCCAGATATCTGGCCCAAACTCTGCCAATACAGAGATCATTTCGCCATAGTTAGCTTCCCATTACAATACTCCAAATGTAATGACCTATGTTGCGAAGGACCAATGAGCCAAAGTACCCAAAAACAAAGGCCCCGTTACAAGGGACAGAGGTAAACGGGTCTATATCTGCTTGCCGATAACTTATCATGGTTGAATATACCATCGCTCCCACTGTTGCAGAACACTGGGACAAGCACACTTCGCCATATTTGAGTAGCTTCCCATGCGTCATTGCACCATGTGACATTAAGTTATAGACAAGTTCCATGTCAACTGCCGATTCTTGTTCTTTTGAAGAGTGGCAAACAAGCGCGAATATTGCGATCCAATCGCAAGCCGCAGCTAGAGTGGATGGTGTCAGTGGCAATCAGCCTTGAAGCTTAGTTTTGCAACTACATGCCGGTTTTTAATGGCCATAAGACCAAATAAAGATTAAGGTGAGAATCGCATTAATTCTGCAATTACTAGAAAAGACTCTGAGCCATGTATAATGTTTAAGATCTATATATCTAAGTAAATATCTATCTCAAATCTTCAACACCAACACTACCGCGATACCCTATCCATGCCCCTGTCCTTGTCTCGAATCTCGAACCATCCATCGTGGATCATCACGCGGAATCCTAAACCAACCGCCAAAATAACTCATGCCAAAACCCCACTACTCAAGCTCAAATCGCCAACCAGATCACACTACGAGAATAGGACCCCTCATTCTACAGGGATGATCAAAGCACAAAGGCCGCATCTATCTTGTATATAAGACCCTGCATGGTCCAGATCAAAGGACATTTCTTTTCTTCATCCTCACCTCAAACATCAACTACTATAACACCCTTTTTAAACAACTTCCTTCCAACCACCAAACAATCTTCACAATGGCTGGCGACTGTGGCTGCTCTGGTGCCTCTTCTTGCAACTGCGGCTCTAGCTGTAAGTCAACAGACATGATCCTCGCATGGTTCGATACTAATTATATCTTAGGCTCTTGCTCTGGCTGCGGCAAATAAACAACTTGATCTTTGATCATTCGGATACCACTTGTTCTAGGCCCAAGCTTGGGTCAAGATACATCCTTTGACGACGAATCACGGACGGAGTTATGAAGGGCGGAGTTGAGATCATGATGTGATTGGGATATGCGCTTGGATAGTTAGCTACAGATTAAGCTTAAATACTACCCTTGTGCTGAGTATTCTCTTGAGCTTGTTGTATCCATATCTAATGCAGTTCCATATTGAGCGAACCTTGATCAAGTCTGGCCACTCTTGTTGCCGAAACATCACAATATAGTTGCTGCAGTGAGTAAAAGAGAATTCAAAATTTGGCAAGGAAATATGAGTCAACTATAGAGTTTTTCTCTATTATAAAACCTCCTGCACCCCCGAAAATCTCCAGTCTCACTCCACCAACATCATCAAAATGGAAGGGATGCCATCACCACCGGCTGGACTGTCATCTCTGCCCCCTGAGTTGGGCGATTATATCGCCAGCTTCTTAACCAACCGCGACATCAAATCACTGCGCCTCACATCTTCTTCTGTATGCAGAATCGTCACCTTGCGACTAGAACGGGTTTTCATTGGGGCAAACCCCCGCAACATCCAAGTCGCTTATGAAGTCGCAAACCACGAAACCTTTCGCAAGCGCGTGAAAGAGATAATTTGGGACGAGACCTATTTTAACCGGGAAAGTGTAGCAATGCGTGACTACTCAAAGAATGATTGGTATACTCATTTGTGCAGAGACGAGATTGGTCGACTGGCTATGAGCAAGGGAAGGCCGGGCGATGCTGCCAGAATGTGCCAGCTTGCAGCAGCCATGGGGTCAGTGGAATCTATTGAAGTCTACAAAGAGTTGCTGCGAGGGCAGAGCTCGGTGCTCGAGTCCGGGGCGGATGTCAAAGCATTCGAATATGCCCTCGACAGATTCACTTCGTTGCGCCGAGTAACCATCTCGACCAAGACCCACGGGAGATTATTCATGCCCATATACCAGACACCCATGATCCGATCGTTTCCCTATGGTTTCGTGTATCCTTTCCCACGTCCTGTCATTCAGGGGTCCTACTTCTTTCGAAACAACGAGACGATTGAGAGACGCGGTGTGTATAGCACCCTGAGGGCGCTTGCAAAACATGGAAAACACAATGTATCAGAATTCATCATTGACGACGAGATGAGATATCGCCTTGGGCGTTCTGATGGAACCGATGACAAGACCGCGCTCGCCGACCTCCGTTCACTCGTTCAAAGGCCTGGCTTCCATAGACTACATCTACATAACAAACATCCGATCCAGATGTACAAAGTTCTGGAGAAAGCAGAAAATCTACAAAGTCTTTGCTTCCAAGTAGAAGATTATGATCCGAGTCACAGATGGAATCCCTCGGCCGCGCAAGCGTCAGATGGAGTGGCGGCTCAAATGAACATATCCTTGAATTTCCTATGCCACTCTCCCAAAGCCTGCAGAACCTCGCAATCAAAGGAGTACGCGTGGATGCAGATAGCCTGGCCGCGGCCTTGGCTCCTTTAGCTTCACTTCGCTCTCTGGAGTTGCGTTCTGTTTTCTTTTATCATCGGATACGTGATGGGTCTCTGGTGGGCGTCGGGTGTTCGCAAAATGCCAGGGACTTTCTCTATGCTTTGAGAGACAAGACTGACTGGCGTAGTCGACCTTTGCGGCCCAAGGTGACAATTCTATTTTCAGAAATGCTCCGTTCACCGGTCCAGATTTTGAAGATTGATTCGCAAGTCAATGAGTTTCTGTATGAAGATGGGGAAAATCCGTTTTCGCCCACGGAATATTGCCGCGATATTATGTCTCATGAGATGAGCTACATCATATGGATGCGCAGTGGTAAAGGATTCTGGATAGACGAACTTGATCCAGAGTATGAGCGACCAAACTACGACGAGAATATACTGGAACGTCTGCACCGTGAGCAAAACTTCTCGATACGCGAACTCAGACGACCCAATTCCTGGGGGGATGGACCTTGGGGACCTCAAACATGCCCTACATTGGAAGAACAGGGTATAGATCCTGACTGCGGGGGATAACTCGAATAGATGGAGACCTTGGAGAGACAGGTATGAGAATATCGTGAGATGAAATATACAAATCATGAATGAAGGCTTAAAACAATAAGGCGAGTTCCTTGACTTGACGTAATTTGATACAGATACTAGGATGATCAATGGAAAAGATCCCGTGACTTTATGAAACAGCGATTTACCCTGCTGATTTCACACCGAGAACCTGATTCATGTGCACTGCTCGAACCGAAGAGTTTAGCATGTGACAAAGACAATGACCCAAGGTTCAAGTCAGAAAATGGAATGGATGGACTGCGCCAACCGAGAAAGCTCACGTGTGACTTTTCTATTGTTAATTCCTTTCTTTCATTGCCATACTCTTTTTACTTGACTATTATTCTATCGTGGGGTTTTCTGTCTCTGTCTCTTTCTTTTACTGTTTCGTTTTGTTAGGGAATGACATGCATCTGCAGAGCTGAGTGACCTAAAGTCGCGGGGCAGAAACGCTGGAAAGCAACCACTACAATCCGGGGTAAACCTGCAGAGCTGAATGACGCTGCCATTAAATCGTGGCTTGCAAAGTCGCTGAAGAAACCTGGAATACTCTTGTCAAATGGCAGCTTTTGTAAGTTATTTACTTGACACTTTATTCCATTCTATCCTTCCACGCTATTTGTTTATTTGTTTCCGTCCTTCTTTTGCTCGTGTGTCCTTATTCTCCCCTTCTACAGCTACAAGGGCGGACAGACAGGCAGCCGCTAAAAGTGGCGCCCCATGACATAATTTACCCCATCTCCCTCCACTCCATGACCTTGTCTGGTCTTACCTTTTTGCGACTCTAGACTTGACCCTCTGACGTCGCGACGCGGCAGTTCAGCAGAAGGGCAAATTGCCCTGCAACACATATCGATACCCTCTCAAACTGACTCCATCAATAATACACCGCTTGTTTGTTAACCTCAGCTCTCTTCCAGGATACCCCGTGGCTGTCGCATCTTGCACCGTCACCCATGTCTTCCCGCGACGATGCGTCTCACGGCGCATCACCTCCCTCATACGAGCCTCAATCTTCGAACACTGGCGCACCCCCGACTTTTGCCAGCTTTTCCCCCGTAACACTCTCTGCGAATACTCCCTCCAGATCCTCACGACGATCGACCATCCTCGTCCACCAAAAGAGCCCCCTGCTCCTCGCTACTCCTCCTCAAATCACCCGCGCCCTCGCCTACAGCCATCCTTTCCTCCTTCCCTTGAATACACTCGCCGGGCTCCTCACATGGAGCACTGGAGATCCCTGGCAGAGCTTTCTACTATTGTCCTTCTTCTGGGCGGTTGTTCTGTATGGCGATGTAGTAATAACGTGGGCCGGCCCTGTCCTGGTCGGAGTGGCCCTCATTGCCGGCATGTACGGACGGAGATACAGTCCCCTCAGTAGTAGTGGGTGGACTGAATCCCGGAGCCAGAACGCTGGTACAAAGGGAGCAAATCAAAACACCGGCGAAAGCAGCCAGCAGAACGGCAAGGCAAACGCCGGCGAGAAACAGTCGAAACATGTTAGAGGAAATTCTGAGGTCACCAACACGAAACATCAAAAGACACTAGACGAGATCGTCGAAACTCTTAAACAGCTTACAGGAAGATGTAATGTTCTCATGGAGCCTTTGCTTGACATGACGGATTTTCTAAGCACACAAACAACCGCCATCAGTGCTACCACGCGACCAGCGCTGACTGTCATCTTTATGCGACTGCTTATCATCACGCCTATTTGGATTACGCTTACTGTTCCGCCGTGGAGAGTCATCACCACCAGACGTGTAATACTAGTGGCTGGAACCATCATCCTGACTTGGCATGCAAGGGTTCTCCGAGTATCACGGGCCATTCTCTGGAGAAGCTCCACAGTTCGGAGACTCGCTGCCGGTATTACCGGTCTCCATTTTGACACTCCCGAACAGCCCTTCCGAAAGGACTTGGCCAAGGCCTCTAAGAAGGGCACCGATCGTGTCGCTCAGCGAGGCGATTCGGAACTTACCAAGGCCCTCGGGAAAGCGACAAGTTTCCAAACAAACCGCAGAAACGCTACAGGAAAGACCGCAGGTGTTAAGTTCACTTTTATCATATACGAGAACCAAAGACGATGGATCGGTTTGGGATGGACTAATAATCTATTTGCATATGAACGAGCGGCATGGACAGATGACCACAACAACTCGGTGCCTACCAAGGATGACTTTGAACTACCCGATGTATCAGACGGAAGCCATATGGAATGGAGATGGGTGCCTGGGAGTCGCTGGCGTGTTGACGGCGTGTCTGATGAGAGTGGCCCGATAGACTACGATGGGAATGAGGGGAAGAACGGGTGGATCTTTTATGACAACAAGGTAAGCAAACCTGCTGAGTAGCTATGGTCTTCTATTGCTGACGTATTTGTAGTGGCAGCATGGTCAAAGAGGTGCAGATGGCTGGGGTCGATGGACAAGGAGAAGAAAGTGGTACCGCGATGCTGAACTTGTCGAGGTTGATCAGAAGGAAGACTCCAAGAATGGCGAGAAAGACGTCAAGGAATCTCCAGCAGTAGCGAAACTACGATCTCAACCATACGCCAGCAACGAAGCAATGGTATCGACACGAAGCGCTGAGGCACAAGCAGAGGACACCAGTAACGATGACGCAAGCTCCAAAGCAGCAGACGATTCCTTGTCAGTACACTCGACATCCTCAAAATCTTTCCTTCGGTCGCCTTTTCTGCGAAAACGAGCCACTGACCGACCTGGAGCTGATAATAAGGAACGTACCAGACGAGACAGTAGAACAAGTAGGACGAGCAGTCTGTACAACGACGATGACGCCGATGCTTTAGGTGCGGAGTTGGCTTTGGAGATTCAGAAACAAGGTAGGCCTGGGGGACAATGGGGAATTGGCGACGAGGCACGAATGAGTCTTGAGTAACAGGGTACCTTGTACAGCGATGCTGCATATCGAGATTACCGGCGTTTGATGGATATGGCATTGGGATTAAAGACGGGACTGGGCAGTTTGTGGGATGGCGCATGGTTGATCGAACATTCTCTGTAGGAATAAGGAACGAGGCTTACGATACCAACTACTTTAGTCAATCTAACGTAAACAAAGAAATGTCCCTTGCAGCCACTTCGATCTATGTTGATGTTTCCCTCGGCAGTTTGATCCGGTGTCGATACTTGATCTGGAACACAGAACAATTTTGGTGACACTCGATTAGCGTTGCAAGGATACACAAAAGTTAAAAAAGGATGTCACACTTATGGTCTGGTCAATTAGGTGCCATGGTCCTTGGGTCGTGATGGTCCTTTTGAGGTTGTGCTGGTATCAGTGGTTGCCAATGCCTGACACTGCCAATTTCCTTAACTTCATTCACTTCACGTCCACCTATAATTTTAATCACTTTATTTCTACCACATTCTTAACAATAATTCTTTCTCCTTCACATTCACTTTGATACGTATCGCGGTCTACAACATGGAGCTTCCACCTCGAGATGTCTCTCGAACTCTTGGAAAGAAGAGAAGCGCTCGCGCAAGCGCACTCACTCTATCCCTCTCTCCCGAACGAGCGCAACATCAAAATCATCCGCAACGAAGCATAACATCTCCCGCCAAGCCCTCCTCCGCAATGCGTTCAACGCATTCGAGCCTTTTCTCTCCCGACCTTTTACCACGCAGCGCATCAGCAGTTCCTCACCACCACCAACACCACCGCAACATCTCCGTATCTCGTCCATCGCCCAGTTCCATCGACTATGGCTCCATGCACTCCGAAGCGAGAGCTGAATCCGCCCTGACTGTTCGTCCTCCCACCACCCTCGAACGAGGAGGATCGCCGCCCCTGACGCCGTTCCCGCCGTGGGTCAGCGAGGAGGAAGACGAGGGCGATGAGGAGTGTGAGAATCGCACCTGGGGGGAGAACTCTACGACAAAGAGACACAGTTACGACGGTGGTCATGTGCCGGTGACGATTCTGCGCGTCGAGGGGAAGTGGGTGGTTAGTTCTGTCATACATGGCCTCGTGCTCGCGTTACAGTTTGCTGTGACACTGGGTGTTTTTAGTGCTTTGATGTGGATTACCGTTTGGAAGGAGAATGATCCTGGTAACGACTTTGACAACTGGTAAGTTTGCTTCTATTCCCAACTCCATCGCCCCCTTTTTGACAATTAGTAGGCTTTGGAAATTTGCGGACCCGAGTCTCGTTGTCGTTCTCCTCCTCTGTGCAACAAGCCTCATCATCCACGAAATCAAGGTCCTGTCATCTGTAGCTCTTCTCTACCTCGAATCACTTATCCTCATTGCCACTACTGTTGCGAGCTTCGTCCTCTGGACGCGGTGCTTCCAGGAGGAGAGTCGCAGTGTCAAGGGTGTGTTGATGGGCAGTAATGTGTTGATGTGGGGACTTGCGTTCTTTGGATTCGTCAGAGCCGTTGTCATCTGGAAAGTTGAGGCGAGTGAAGGCGACGTTGACCAGGAGAGGGCGGTCATGTATGGGACGTTTGTTCCATGGGATGAAAGACGAGAGTCTTTGTAGGAGGGAAGGTCTCGCATCTCTGGACAGATGTAATCATGGACGTCTGGGTTCTAAACGACGAGGAATCTAGCTCATGATAGAAACGTTGTTGGTAGATCATGAAACAAGGAATCAAATTAGTACCCAATTTTGGAGACCTCCTACAATTATATGCATCTTGAGGTGGCCATCCAAAGAAACACGTATTGAGCATCCAGGTCTCAACTAACCAAACACTCTGCCATAAACGCCCGCACGACAGACCACTGTCTCCTTATTTCTCTGGCACATACACGGAACATCCATTTCTAAATGTTGACATGATCTTCCAGAAACAAGGCAACAGTGACATATCGCATACACACTCTTAATGCTAGCGGTTATTGAAACAGCCAACGGCACAACAACACTCTCAGTCTACCTAAGTTTTAGGGCATAGAAATAAGTAGTCTAAGAAGCATAGTCTAAGTGGCATAAGCTACACTAATGATTTTATCTCTTATGTTTATAGCAGTCAACGTTTCTGATACCCTGAGGACTGGGTCTGAAGTTTTAGCTTATTAGAAACCATATGCAACTTGCCATGAGGCTGAACGTTTTGGCCCCCATATTGATATAAAGGGTCAGAGACGTTGCATGACATGGGGTCCAAATAAGGCTCGCGCTAACCTCGGAGTCTTTTAAAGGCCGGACAATGGTCAGGAAACAGAATAAGAATTGGCCCCCATATTGTTTTAGAGGTTGTTAAAAGGCAAGGTTGGGTATCATTGTGAGAAGGCAAAGGGCTCAGGAATGTCCTAATAATAGTAATGAATGGATATTTGCCCGTTTCGAAACAAATCCCCAGAGGAAAGGAAACTTGAAAGGCTACCACCGTGGAGTATTAGCAAAGATCAATCCGGCCCCCAACACTCTCCATTAACACAGGATAACTGTGTACATTTACGCGAGATGGTGACGGAGAAGTATTCTAAATTAATTATGAAACTGGTGTGGTGACATTCTTACGTTTCCTGTCATGTTGGTGGGAAACACGCTGAAGTAGGTGTTTAGCCTTCCTATCATACGGAAAACTATTACCTGGGTACACTAGAACTGTATGGGCACTATAAAGAATGTTCAGAATCTGAACATGACCGCGAGTCGGACGACGAAAGCGAAGGCGATGATATAGTCTCTTTCGGTAACACGTCCCGTCGGATGACGAGATTGTTAGCGAACCGGAGGGTTTGTATGGAGATTATCAGCAGAAGACACCTGATCAATCTAATCAGAAGATGAAGATGAAGATCAAGATCAAGATCAACAAGAGCAATAAAACAATTACCAACACCACAGTGTCGACGAATCTAATTCTGAGGGTGAGGTGCAACAGGCCTTTGAACAATCAGAGTCTGATGATGACGAAAAACCAGTCTACTACACGAATCACCAGCAGCATGGCTTTAATTCAGATGATTCAGGTGATTCAGGTGATTAGGATGATGCGGTAGACCAACAGACTGATTGTAGCGAAAAGGAAAACAGTTACGACGAACAAGACTATAGCGGAGGCGGGTAGTATAAAGGAATAGGCTAAAATTCTAACTACCAGTGAGAGGAGAATAACCATACTGATCTAGACTATAACCTCGATAATGGATACTATATCGATGATGAATATGATAGGTGGCATAAGTATTGCGACTCAGAAATATAGGAGAGGATATCAGCAAGCCATTTATAATATATAGACTGGGCAGGCTATTTATATTTATACCGTTAAATATTAGGACCAACGTTTCTATTAGTCAACAGATCTTTATATACAAATTACAATTCCCATGATTCCTATAGATATATCATCTATATCATGGAAAGTTTCCAAGTCATGGTCACTACTGATACAGCACCACCCCTTATGTGCATGATGACTCACGCCGAATAAAGACCTCCACAAAGAGGTTGAAGCTATCCCAAGATGGTCATTCACACCGAAAGCATAGGATCGCAGTCTGGGAGACAAGAAATGCACAGCGCAAAGGCAGGCCATAAATACGATAAATTGACCAAATTAATTCGTCACTTACTTGAGTACCTAGAGTAGAGATTCCTGCTTCTCCATAGTCTATCGATCCATACCGCGGTAGGCCAACACACCCCCACGGGGGCGAAGAAGAAGTGGAATTCTGGTCCACTATCATGCACTCAGCAGTTTAGAACTAATGCCTCAATCGCCATGACACCAAATTCTCATGTTTACTCACCGAAAAATATAAATACCCGCTTCAATCTCAACTCATCTCATATTCATTATCACCATCTATTCATACCCTCATTCCAAAATGGCCACCACTGAAGATATCCGCATCGAACCCATCACGAATCCAGCTGACTTTGAAGGCTGTTTCAGAGCCCAAGCCAACGCCTTTGGCCACCAAGTCAACGATGCAGTCTGGATCGCATTCAACCCAGGCTGGGATACACCCGAAGGCGAAAAAGCTTGCGTTCAGCGTCTAGTTGACCGGTTTAACTCTGTTACTCAAAACCGCGACGGGAAACCTAACATTGTCTATATCAAAGCCACCGTAAACGGCACCATCGCTGGAATGGCAATCTGGCATCAGTTCTCTGTTGTGGAAGGCTGGGGTGATGAACCTGGTGATATCACAAAGGGTTCCTTTTTGGAGGATTTGTATCCGGGGAATAAAACTGAGCAAAAGTTTCTTGCGCAGGCGGATAAATCGCTGTTTGGGCGTCGGGGCGAGATCATTAGGGAGAAAGCTACCGCTTCGCCCCCGGCGGTCTTTGTTATGGATGTTTGCGCTGTTGATCCTAAGTTCCAGAGAAGAGGTCTTGCGACGAAGTTGGTCCAGTGGGGACTTGATGAGGCTGTGAGGAGAGGAAATCTTGAGTGTGTCACTGAGGGATCTAGTATGGGACGTTTGGTGTATCTGCAGCAAGGGTTCAAAGCAGATGGTGAAGAAACGGTTTATGAGATGGATGAGGAATTCAAAGATAGGGAGATGCCTTCGAACCTTGTTCTAAGGACTGGTGGACAATAGATATGGATTACCATTTGCGATTCGTTAAGCTATCAACACCAATTTTATATCTTCCTTACAGCAAGTGTGACTTCACCTTGAGCCCCTCAGGCATCCTCCAGAAGTTCTTAACACCGCCCCAACTCTCCTCATTATATCCCTCTTGGACCTTCTGACACGTCCTCAATCCCCATTGCGTAACACCAACCATCAAACAACTCTCAAACATGAATGCGCAACTTCCTGTTCCTACCTTTACAGGCTTGAGTTCTGCGTTGCGCGCACCCTCGTAGCTCTCTGCATCAGGACCGTGGCCGCTCATGACATTATGCAGACTTGCACCGCCAGGCACAAAACCGCCTGCACCTCCCTTCTTCGCATCGTAGCCGCCCTGGATCAAGCCCATGAACTCACTCATCGTGTTGCGGTGGTACCATGGGGGACGGAATGTATCTTCACCGACGAGCCAGCGCGGGGGGAAGATAACAAAGTCTGCAACTGCTGTGCCGGGGGTGTTTGTCGGTGCGGATAGAACGGTAAAGATGGATGGGTCGGGGTGGTCGAATGAGATGCTGCCGATGGTGTTGAAGCGGCCGAGATCGTACTTGTAAGGGTAGTAGTTTCCATGCCATGCCACGACATCAAAGGGCGTGTGTACCTGCACCGTCTTGAAGAGGTTGTTGTTGAACTTGACAGACACAGTGTACTTGCTTGATCCCTCCATGGCTGTAGCGCCAAAGTCCTCGCTGAAGCATGCAACAGGGGATTGGAAGTCTCGGGAGTTGGCTAGACCGTTAGAACCAATGGGGCCAAGCTCAGGGAGGTTGAAGTGGCCTTGGTATAGTTCCAGAGCATAGCCTCGAGCTGGGCCGGAGGGAAGATGGACCTGATACTTTACACCTCGAGGGATGACGGCGATCTCCATGGGTCTGACGAGCAACCATCCGAATTCTGTGCGGATATCAAGAGCGCCTTCTTGCGCAACGATGAGAAGATCACCATCGGCAGAGTAAAAAGCTGACTTCTCATCCATACTCTTCCCAGCTGCGTAGATATACATACCCAAGCCCTCTTTCAGCGTAGGATCTCCAGCGCCAGCAACAAGTCTCAAACCAGTGACAAAGTCCTGATCCTTGGCCTCATTATGATCAAAGGGATCCCATCGGAGCTGGTTAGGGATGTAGTGCAGCTTTGCATCCTCGGCGCCGTCGAGGGTCTTGTTGTCCTCGCTGGCAGCTTGCGTATCAGCCTTGTATGGAGGATGAGAGCAAGAGGGAAGGACACGGTAAAGCCATGTTTGCTTGTTTTCGTGTCGCGGGGCTGTAAAGGCTGTTCCAGAGAGCTTTTCAGCGTAGAGGCCGAATGGTGGCTTCTGAGGGGAGTTATGGCCGATGGGCAAAGCACCCTCAACAGCTTCAGATCTGGCATTTGTCAGTCGGGGTTCATGGAAGACAGGTTTGGCATGTGATACTCACTCTAAATCGCAGTTGAAGCCATTCTGATAACGGTATTTCTCCTTGAGATCAAAGGTTGTGATGGGCATGATAACAGTCTAGTTTGAGTGCTCAACTGAACAAGTTTGTTTGATGAATGAGAGTGGGAATAAGGATGATTATAACTGTGTTCTGACGGCTTAAGAAAATCCCCTTGTTTCAACGACGTATGACGACGCTCAGTATAGCCGTGTAAGCCGTTGGAGAGCAATCGCAATTCCGATTCCGCATGTATATGGTGTCACGGCCCGACGTTAGCCGGAAATCATGGCGCGTTGATTCCGCCTCTGCTTGGAGGTGAGAATGTTACCCCATAGCGATCAAAGGTTCCGTGACAGGCCATTTTGTCGCATATGATCGGAAATTAGAGATTGATAACAAATCACTTTCTTGTCAACTGTCCAAATTGAGTTCGTTTTACTAATCCTAGTTCACTGGTTCAGGTACAAGTTCACCAAGCTAACATCATCATCGCGGGGTAAGTGAGGTCGTGGTGGGTCTGTGATCAACAGCTGGGGTCGGAATCAAAGGAAGCAAAGCACAGATAAACACATCATATATACAGTACAATGTCAGACATATGGTTTGGAGATGTATATTATGTAAAGGAGCCATGACATCATGGAACCTTGAAACGCCGACCGAATCGACCAGCGATGACAACTATCAGTAGAGGAGTACAGGCGATGCTCCCAGCAATCGCGCAGAGTATGACCGGACCGAGAATATCTAGACGCAATATCCCGAGCGCCGACTCGCAACGAAACCAGCGAAACGAACAAGAATTATAGGAAGTATTGGAAGATATATCATGGTTGCCGAGAGAGATTATTCCTCGTTCTTCTTGTTCTTCTTCTTCTTGCCGCCGCCGCCACCCGAAGGTCCGTCCAATGTTGTGGCTGTGGGCTGAGCCTGGGTGTGAACAATAAGTTGGGTCCATGACTCTTCCTTGTCCCACTCGAAACCAGCGAGGTAGGGCTTGTCAAGCTCATCATCGGACTAAGGATGTCAGCACATGTCAATGTCCAAGGGTCAAGTGTTGCAAACATACCCGCTTCTTGTACGCCTTGTGGATGGCATCAAGGGCGTCCTTGATTGTTACACCCTTGAGGTTTCGTGCTTGCACCTCCAGTCCTAATGGGAAGTGAAGGGCAATTCTCTTGACGGGAGGTTTCGTGAGGTGAAGCTTGAGGATAGCAGCATCCTCTACTGTGCTAGAGCTCTTGTTGATTTTCCTGTTGGACGAGTCAGTGGCTGTCTTGATGATGATATCTCGCGGTCGAAATGCGAGATCGACGACGTCAAGGGTCAATTGCTTACCATCCAGTCTTTTGAGTCTCGGGAGCGAGCTCGAGTTCAATTCCCTCGGCCTCTGCAGTAACAAGTCAGTAAACAAGTCTTTTGAGGCTATCATGTCATGTTTTCCGATATCGGAAGGAGTTATGAGAGACAACTTACCGAGGTCATTGATGTTGTAGACACCAGGTGCCGCTGCTGAACTTTGTCGCCGCGTCTTCTTCTCCTCCTTGGGGGGTGAGCTTGAGAGACCTTGGACAGCTGAGTCGACCTTGGAAAGTGGTTCCGTCATGATGATTGGGGTTTTTGGTAGTTGATCGAGTAGATCTAGTTGCTGTAGCTGATTCTGCTGCAAGAGAAGAGATTGTTAGTTATATTGGTAGGAATGATGGGTGTTGTGTAAAGGAAGGACCACGAACCTTCTTGGGTGAAAGCAGAAGATTGTAAGTGAAGTTGGTTTGGATTGAAGGTGATGATGTGTGATGAGAGGGAAGGAGGAGAGAAGGCAAGATGGAGGGGAGGTGGTTGTTACTTATTGCAATCGCACCTGCCGCTCGGTGTTGTCCATCCCCGACGGAGAGTACCTGAGGCAGGTACAGGTACAATTGAGCATCAAGGCTTCACTTCGTCGTCTCTTCACCTTGGATTGCTTGCAATGAGCTGTCGTCAGACTGGGCGGGGTAACTAGTAACTGCTCATGCCTACTACTACACTCGGAAAGGAAGGGACGAACACGACCTAGGGGGGTACAGCTAAGAAATGGTCTGCCGTGCCTGGGTCCTGCGCCTCGCTCCGGTTTCTGCTTTTGATCAATGTAGCAAAGGATCACGCATTAGGTAGGGTCACTATAATACAGTACACAGTCTACCTAACTAGACGGTAGACTGATGGTGGATTGTTGCACCACTTGTTGCTGTTTGAAGTCGTCGCTATAATCGCGTGACTTTGGCCTGACGAAAGGCGTGACGCCCCTGGCTCCAAGCTCAGCAGACCACACCTGGAGACGCAACGGGCCTAGCGCTGGCGCAATCAGGACGCAGGCAAGTGGGAACCCGCTCTACGTACCGGTCTCGTACCCGCTTGTTATCGATATGAGGCTAGATCAAGAGAGCAGAATCTGGGGAAAGCTTGTCGATTTGATCCACTTTCGATTCGTTTATGGGCCCCCGGCAATCGACTGAGGTGATTCAATGGTGGACAATTGGCAGTCGCCGTAGGCCGTGAGATAACATCAGATCAGACATTGAGTCGAGTCAAGACACTACGATAAACAACAAAAACACGATATATCCTAAGCAAAGAGGGGTTTGCTTCAGTGTGGTCGATCACCACAGACGAAACCAAGATTGGCACATTGATCCAGCCATGACCGATGACGAGGGATCGCCAGTTTCCATCCTCCCCCTCCTCTTGTGCTCCGTCCGTGTCCCCCGGAGGCTTCGGCTCGCAGATACGTGCCTTTGGCGCTCGTTGGCGCAACTCACCTGACAATTGATAGGAGATACATGCGAGGGTCGCAACTAAAGAGGTAGACGCAGACTGCAATCAATCATAAAGTCCCTTTTCCCCCTCCTTTGTGAACGCCCGCGTGAAACCTTGTGGTAGGGAACTGAGGGGAAGTGGTAGGTCGATTGGCTGGTCATGATTCAGGTCTGCGCCCAGCCGAGTTTGATTGATGAATTAATTGGATGTTTTCAGGAGGGTAGGAATGGATTTCCCCTCTTGATGCCGATGGACATGGTCTAGAGCCAGAGCCAGAGCTACACACAGTACAGTAGGGCTACATACTGTAATGTGTTTATCCTTTTAGGCTTACATCGTACCAGCGTCGTGCTTCATGGCCAAGATGGCGTGTGAATACCTGACTCTTTCACAAGATGGACCATGACGCTGTTCAGAAACATGGAGGGTCACTCCCACATAAAGAGGGCATTGCATCTCGAGTACCCCCTCCCGTTCTTGGTTTGGTATACACAACCATAGATTTGGTGAGGCCTCGTTACTGACCATCTGGTCATCTATCTCTTTTCTTTCTTTCTTTTCTTTGTATACCTTCTTTTTCTATTACTCGAGATAGCTTCACTTCTGTTTTTATTGTTCATGTCTTATACGAACCATCGTCAACATCCGATAGTGGGGTTGGCAACAGGCGACATCGAGTGGATCCCTCAGCCGTTGATCCCTGGTTTCTCGGGCTTCCTTCCTGCTTCCCCTACGGCTACAGCTACAGGCCCAGCTCGGGGCGTTTTCGCTAGAGTACGCACGCACTGCAGAGTCGACTCATTCGAATGAGCATGCCACTTTTCCATCAACAACAGACAGGCGAACGCCGGAACAATAGAATTGGACGACGATTGATTCCGATAACATCCTTTTGACTCACCTTTCGCCATGGCCTTGTCGTCTTGCTTTACTTCCTTTCTCCAATCCAAACGAAACTCACTAATGACACGCGCGACGCATCAAAATGACTTCATTCCCAGCAAAAGACCCCACGTGATACGCATCCCATGACACTGCGATAAGCAATTAAGCTCAGATCAGTTCGACGCCGACTCCATACGCCACCGTGTCTCTGCAACAACCCAGGAATTGCATCCAGCAACGCACAACATCCAACAGTAAACACAGAACCAGGATTGATTCAAAAACACAGTAGGTGTCGGGTTCTGGGATGTAAAGACTGACATATCGTCTAGTTGTGCCAACCCAACCAAAACCCTCCTCCTCTGCTCGCTTCCACTGTGACGTCGATTCAATCAATTCGCCTTTATACGAAAACCATTCCAATTAGCATAGTCCGAGTCTTTTTTTAGTTTGTTTAGTCGCAGCCAGACTTCGTCTCGTCTCGTCCCGTACAGCAGCGAAACAGTTACGCAACGCGCGTCGCCCCGTAAAGCCTGTTTTTTTTCGCCATCGTCGTTCCGACCGTTCGTTACAAGAAGTGAAGCCTAAGCAAGATCCTTTCCACATGCAAACTTTAAACACCATTTCCGATGCCCACGTGATGGATGGTTGGATGAATAAGCACGCCAATTTCGTATACGATCATAGTGCCAATGAATGGTCCAAGACGTGGAGGACACTACCCTGGAGCCAGAGGGTAGGATAAGGAAGATTTCAATGTGAAGGTAATTAATCCACGACAAAGGACAAGGTACGTAATCTTGGTCTTCATTTGATCAAAATGAAGCATTTGACTGACTGATGGTTCTAGTTTGGGAAATCTATGGAAAACTACACCGAGAAGCTTTATCGGTTCGATAGTCGGAGGTCAAAACACCAACAATTAAATCACGCCATTTCGCATCAAAGCTGTCCTGTGAAGGAACATACAACGATACACTAATCGACTACATTTTCATACATCAATGAGACCCTTTCGCCAGAATCTAATTATTGATATAAAGCCCCGTCCAAATTACACCAACTGCTGGAAATGCACAACATTTATGACATTCAACCAGAGGAAGACGAGTCAGTGAGGGTGTCTCAAGAAATAGAGACACTTGCGGACCAATCGCTACACGCTGTTGTCATCATTCAATACTTATCAATATAAACTGTTAAATGGGTATCATCTGACAATGCACTAAACGCTGTCTCATCTCGTAATGAACCTCTCCATCTCCCAACTATGACATCTGCAAATCCTGCCGAATGTGACTTATGGGAAATCCATTTGCGATTGCAACTCCTCCCAGTTGTCTCAACCAAGGCGCACCGTCGCCCTCTGGTACAGGTCGATGCGACAGACTACATTCAACAAAGACTGACTCCTCCATGTACTGCCAATCGGCTACCTGGACCGCAGACTCGGAAAGAGAACCTGGAAGTGGTGAGGCACTAAGGACAGAGCACGTCCATGCCATTTGTTGCAAGATCTCAATCATGGTATGTGTCCATGCTGACACGGTGAGTCGTATATAGCCTTCTTCGACCTCGACGTGTAGTAGACGTAGACCGGGACACAAGAAGGTATTGTCGGTTCCGTCCCAGATAGACATGCCGTTGAAGGAATCGCCATCGCGGCTAGACATTAACGCTCCCTGGACAGCCTCTTGGATGCATCCCAGGAGGAGTTCACCACACTTGGGCCACTGCCTGGTCGCATACTCGGATACGGTGGTGTACACGCAGTCGTTGGCTGTCCCAGTGATAGAAGCCAAACTCCCAATCTTGAACAATTGAGGGTCCCCAACATCCTGGAGTATACCGGGTAGCTGGCATTCAAACTTGAACTGCACAACATGGAAGCCATCCCTGGGCTGTCGGTACGGAGGCTTCATGAGGATATGCCAAAGAGCAGATTCCATCATATGCATCTGCACATGGTGCGGCGAGATCAAAGTCTCTCGGATTCTGGAGATTAGGTGCTTCGCAGAGGTTCCCGTCGTGATGTGGGTATGAAGTGAGGCGGCAATCTCGTTAGGCGACCCCCTAGGTGACCGAGCGGGATACTCTCTATCATAATAACTGCAGAGCAGCTGAAGCGCAATAGGAAGATCGATACCTCGCGCCACCTCTGACCAAGTCGACGGCCGTCTTGAAATACCCGGACCTATTTTATCAAGAATACATCGCGGTGCTTCGGGTCCATTGAGGATGAGTATAAGTTGACAAATAGGTCCATCAAAGAGCTTCTTGATCTGCTCTGAGGAATGCGGATTCGAGTCGCAGTAAAAAGCCCATAGCTCATCCCAGAGCACTGACGTAAACTCTGATAACAACCGATCCAGAACTCTGTCGATGTTGACTCGAAACTTTTCTTCGGGGAGATAGTAGTGGGTGAGAAGTTGGTTGTCCAAACCGTCGGCAAGGGCAGTAGCAAACGCAGCAACGAGTGCGCCCGCAATTAACGGCGGGACCAAGACCTCGGCATTATTATGTGACTGGGCAGTTCTCGGCCGTCGACCGGGGACAGGAGGTTTTATGACGTTGAAAATGGACGTTGAAGAAGAAGAAGCAGCAGCATCTAGATCGTGTTGGTGTGTGGTGGATAACACAGGAGGAAGTGGTGGGGGCATTGTCATTTTTATGCGGCTCTTCTCCTCTGCCTCAATGACGGGTATTTCCATTTCCATAATCAAAAAGAAGAATAAGAGAATGTCATGCTTTGTGGTTAGAGTGTCGGATGTAGAGAAGGGGCGGGTTCAAGTGTTGTTTTTGAATCGTGAGGAGATGCTTGCGACGCAGCATTGCGTGGCCTACGACTAATTAGATGAGTCGGCATCTTACGCCACCCATAACGATAAAGAAGGATTTTTGTTTTTAATTTTAAAATTGGTTAGTTAGCTGCCTAAAGTAATAAGCTTAGTATTAAACTGAGAATTATCCATAATTGCTTATTATTCCGTTATAAAGCTGTTTTGTTTGGCGCTGGTGAGTGCTCGTGTAAGTGCCTCAAAATCTTCGTTGAAGGCCGCGTAATGTCCACGAGAATGGGTCAGTGTCTATCACCGTTTCCCCTCAACCCCTCTTTAAAAAGAAAGGAGTGAGTTAAAAATCGCGCTCTTTTTTTTATTTGTTAGAGTAAGACGAAGGAAAAAGGCGGAGTAATATATAAAGTTGAATGCGAGAGTAAACGAGTTGTGGTTTAAATAACGTTGCTTAATGAGGCTGTGTATGTTCCCTGGTACAGTGCGCATTCATTCGCGATTGCCGAATACCACTCAATTGATCAATAATTATCTTCCCCTGCCAAGATACTTTATATGCAGATACCCTTGGAAATATGTTTTCATTTTCGAATTAAATCTGGTAAATTTCTTTATTTATTCATCACAATTGAAAGATTGATGCCATGACCAACCCAACCCATCTACCCATGTCTCTGCCACTGAGTATGCCCGATATTCCACCGACGACTCATCTGCTGTCAAAACTTGACTGATATGAAAATGTGCCGTGTTGGACATGCGTGGAATTCTATTGATCCATTCCACAAGCTCATTGGAGTCTGTCGTCAAAACTCTGAACGCCATCGCTAGACATGGCGTATAACCTGTCCTTCTACTGCCGAGCATTAGATCTCAATCAAGACTGATCGAGTTCATATCAAGGTAGTATGTTTATTTGAACACACAAGAGATATACTCACGTCATAAGAAGCTGGATAACTTTGAGAAGGTAAGGAACCAGACAAGATGCAGAACAGAGGCAAGTGGTATGTCCCTCCCAGGGCCATAATTAAGCAGCTTCCATAGCATAGTCATGGCAAAGAGGTGATATACTCTCATACAAAGTTCGTAACAAGGAATGATGTTTGTATTCTATATGCTACTGGTCTCGACAAAAGTAGAAAAAGGGTACCCTGGCCTTGTTCTGCGTGGAAATCATCGTCGGGCCACGAATCTCACAGAGACCCTGACTCAGGAATCGCTTCAAGTTCCCCAGTCATGTTCGAACTGAAGAGAGGCCCTGCAATTGTTAGTTTACAATCTTTAAAATGCAATAATATCCTGTATCTCGTGCGAACGTACCACAAATAAGACACTTCTCATGACTTGAGCTGACTCGGCGTACGAGGATCTTCTTGGCCTGCGGCCCAGCCAGGCCCAGCCAATGTTGCGAAGATCAACAGAAAGCACAACCGTCACAGAGAAGTCAAATTGTGGACGAAAATCTCATCAGTGTGTGCAGGCATGTTGCTGATGACTGTGCCTGGCTGATCTGAAACTTGCAAACACGAGGCCGCCTCGCTGGTAGGGAGCATGCAAGTCAGTTCCTGAATCTTCGTTGCTGGAATTGATGACCTACTCAACAATAACCCATCCTTGGTACTTGATATCCAAGCAGCGGAAGTGGCTGTCCCCATGAACAGACATACGAGGTATAGAATAGGTGGGAGCTTCGGCGCGTGGTCCTGCAAAAATGTTAACGACATGCTTATATCTGATGTACTGATTCTAGCTTACCCGCTCTGACCCACGTGTATCAGGGGTTTTGGCAGTCTCAACTCCTCGCGCAAGGCTCTGTATAGCAGTGCAGCGCGCTGGAGAACCTTTCGTCCATTGTCCCAAGGTAATGGATATTGTACGTCGCATATTGAGAATTTTTCTTGCTAGAAACCTCTCAACTCAGGCTGGAAGACATCGTCCCGGTCTCATTTCGCATCGCCAAGTCTAATGATTCTGTTCTCAACGTGCTCTTCGTCGTTATTGGGTTCGGGAGCAAAGACAATGTGGTCAGATATCAAGTGGTTCTCGACAACCATTGCTGGTCTGTGTGTATGTGGTTTGTTTGACGAAGGATCAAGATAATACTTCTCTCGACAATGGGTTTCGGTTTTAGGGCGATCTTGGGTTTGCTTCCGATTTGCTTCGTTTTTGTTCCACGCAAACGACATGATTAGTGCTACCTCGCTTGCCGCTGTCCTCGTAAAGATGCACTTGTTGCTGTCTCTTTTGGGACATAGCGTTCTCTGACTCCCTGCCACGACATTCGTCAGACACCTGTTCATCATCCCCAGCTTGATGCTCGTAGTAGCTAATTCAAAGCTCTCTCTCTTTGCTAGAAACGTCACGGTTGTCAACAGGTCAGCTTTCCCACTGCCATATTGCAATTTATGACAAGACGAGAAGAGCCTGTTTGCCAAGTCTTCCAGTGAGAACCTGCATCCGACCGCTCTTCCGTTGCAGACTCTTTGTTCTACAGGTATCGGTGTTGGACCCCGAAAGAATAGTTGGGATCGGCCGTTGATGTTGCTGCACTGCTGTGCAGTCAGTCAGTAATCCCGCGCATCTCGTCCGTAAAACTTGAAAACGCACCTTGGGATCAAGGGCAAACAGTTGACTTCGAATATTTGGCTGTCCGATGGCTGTAGGCATACAATCCGAGATATCAGAGTAATATGATAACGATACTCGAACCTCATATCCAAGACGTAGACCCAGATCGTAACGATTCGATATGCGATGTGAGATGCGACACGAAGATGAGACAACAAGATAGCGATTATTCGAGCTGGGGTAGTTGTTAGAACTGAGGCCGGCTAGGTAAAGACTTGATGAGAATGATTGTCGAGGAAGGAAATTGACCATAAGTCTGGGAGCATATCCAATGGTTTGCACCCAAGTTGGAAAGATAATTACAGGGAACCTTCGAGTTCAACAGTTTGTGAGATTTGTGAGAAAAGACAACTAAAAGTGCGGCAGACCTGCTGAGACTCTTGCCGATGACTGTCAGAGTTGACGGGAGAATAGACTGGACATGCGTCGCGTGGATACGATTGACCTTTGAGCATGTTCTAACGAGCAGTAATTCGAAGACATGTAAACTCAAGTTGAACGATGTACAAGGTCCTTAGTTCAAGCCCGCAGCTATGATGAGGCAATTAAAAACGTTTCAGAAGTCTTTCCAGGCTCTCTCGAAATAATTTTGTAGATTGGTGTCAAGGACACCGGATTTGCGGGTGTCTCAAATCCCTTTGCGCTTGCAATGACTTGGCTGTTGTCACGGCAAACTTTCTCATCCACCAGAGCTTTTGCAATAGCCCAGCAATACAAGGCAAGCGCAATTTGATTTGGGCCAGCAGATGAAATGTTCATGGGCAATCGATTCAGTTGGGGTCCACGTCATATCCTTTCCTTATGGGCCATAAGCGGTAGTAAGGATAGTTCATCCTTGCTATCAACGTCTGCAATATGTGGTACGTCGAGTATGCTTTGCAGTGGGATTACCAGTACTGCAAATAAGTACGCATTTGATAGATTTCGGATCAAAAAATGTACAGTGATAGTTGGCTTGACGTAAAGCCCCATTGCGAGTTTGACCGTAGCATGTAACCCTGGATAAGGTCCAAGGCCGAGACGCCGGATGGTCTGATCGGCATAACCAGGGAGGTGATTCGGTAGTCATCGTTCGCACGCGCCTGCAAACCCGCGTAGCACGACATGTGGAAAGTGCTATAATCGCGAGTGGCCGGACGGAAATTGGCACTTATGTGAAGTGAGCCATTCTCGATGTCTGAAAGGTAGCGGGCTTCCGAAGCATTAGGGCAACTAATGGCGATGCCATTAATTGAAACAAACACAGAGAAGGCAGAAAGGAACTCTGCAGCATTTTCATGAAGATTCATGCTTTGAAGTGTCTCGCAAGGTTGTAATAAAAACCTGAAGCAATTGACTTATAAAACTCTCGTATACCATTGGTCTAGTGCTTCAGGGGTAAGGTCATTCTTCAGATAGAGGTACTTGTAGAATATGGATAATTTTGACAAGTGATCGGATACTGGACTGGCTAACTGTTGATGTTCGACAGTAGCAGCGTATCGCTGATGCCGATGTCTCGAAAAGAGCAAGTACTGTTGAGTTGCTAAGTGCGTATGCGAGATCGCTTCGTACAAGCACCCTTGTTGGTGCGCAGCTACAAATGCATTTGGCATTTCGAACTTGGCAATCAGCCAGAGACAAGTACCAAGAAAAAGAAGACAGGAAATCATCAAAAGGTAATTCGTATCTCCCACATGGGTCGTTTCGATCTTTACGAGTCTTTGCGGCCGAGTAGACGAATGGCCGTACTCCAAGAGAAGCGTGCCCTTGCTATCCTAAGTTGTGGATAAAGGGTGCAATACTCTGATGTGAAAGTATACAGTAATGGCCGAAATGTTTCGCTTAGTTCTTCATCAGGTCATAGAAGACCTTGTTGGTGAGTTGAGGGTCGGCTATGTCCACTTAGAAAGAACCAACAGCTGCGAACCTCTAGCGTTGCAAATTTGATGAATTCCCGACAGATTCTTTCTTCTTGTCTCCTTGTAAGGCCTCCAATTGACGATCATAAGAACTGTTGGGCAGCAGATATTGGAACGCCCTCTGGTTTGTGTGATTGTGTGGAGGTGTTTTGCTGACTATAGACCACTGCAACTTGATCGTGAGTGCTTGCACTTGAGGTGAGATCTTCCATGCCATAAGCGCATAACAGGCCATCGAGCATTCTGTTTCTCTTATTCAGAAGCCGACTTCAGGAATTGGTTGCTGAAGGTGATGTGTCTGTCCATGTACATGATAATCTCTGCCCGGCGAATGTCCCTCTCCACCATGACACTTTGTGTAAACCGTGGAATCAACCATAATAACCGCAATCTCATCGTGCGTCATGGCGTAATCGGGTTAAACAACTTCACCGTTCACGGGTCGAAAGCGGTGATCACTCAGGCGCGGTGCTCGCCAAAGTTCATTGTTAGCTCGTTCGCTTCTCCTCCGTTCTATGCGTCCAGTTGTTATGACGGGTCTACCACGTTTCTGGTAGCCTCCTCGAGTGAATTCATGTCAGAGCGGCCAAATAACCTGTCAGCATAGCTGGAACTTATTCGCTTGACCAACTGTCCTTAAAGGTTGTTATGTGCAAATGGACACTCTTCGACGCGGATAACACTCCAACAGGTGAGAACAACGACCTGTAGGGTTGAGAGTTTAAAGTCTCCGAAATCCAACAAAGCTTTCGATGTGCTCTGTCGGGTCAGGCTGAGGTGACAAGGGTGACAAAGGCGCTCAGCAACGAGATAAGTTCATTGCGGAACCGGAGATGGAGCTTATAACATCGGCGAGAATCTCAGATTCGGATACATTGGACTTTGTGTAAGTTGTACTCTCGGCGGTTGGCGTCCTTGGGTCCGAGACGGTCTGTGGTCGGAGCAATGGAATCTCAGAATCATCCGATTCCGTCTTGCTGTTCAGCAGTGTCTCAGGCCATGAACGCCCATTGCAATTCTATCAAGATAGGCTGGGGCCATAACCGCTCCTTGTCACATACATGGTAACAATAGCTGACACAGATTTAATTCATAATGGCTTCCAAGCTTTCGTAATGTCTGTTTGTAGGTTACATTTCCAAGCTTCATCCCAGAACATCGTTGTGGACGAGTGAGAAATGCTCTGGGTAATCATGTCGTGATAGTACTCATCCATGTCCTTGCAAGGTTCCAGCAATGCAGCATGATTCCCACCTCCTTTGGGCTACTCATGGCCGAGTGAGGGAAAATACGTGCTGACTCGGGGTAAGCAAGTTGACATCTTTTCAAGAAATGCTGGTCGCCCAGCATTCCTTTTTCATCGACTGACTGGCATGCTCAAAGTCGTCGAATTCCTGAATTCGTGACATCCTTAAGTCTCAGCGTTTCCAAAATTGATATGTCGACAGTGGTAAAGAATCGTTGCGTTTCTACTTTTGCATCCGTAGCCAGGCTTAAGCTACCCTGCTTGGCAGCGAGGAGACCCAACCCATGTCTTGGTGACAATCCAGCAGTCTGGCGATTACCCGAACGTCTTTGGTGATTGCCGCATTCTCAGCATTTCCGAGGGCGGTTCCGTCGTCGTTCATCTTGGCGCATTTCTGCGATTAAGCTGGGAGCCGTATCATAAAAGCGCCGTAAGTCGATCTGTCATTCATAGCATCGAGTCGTTAACGTCTGTCTGGCATTTGCATGGGCTGACTCGTCTCTGGAAACACTCGTATCGTTTGCCCCACCATCTGTGTATTTGTGACTCGGAGTTGTTCATATTTCATACTCTGTCGAGGGCATTGGAATGGGTTCTCACTGTCAAGCTGGAAGCATATCGCAAATGTTTGAACAATCGAATGGTCCATCATGCCATCAATCGCCGAGCCTGCGTCGCCCACAGATCAGGGAGCACCTCCGAGACCCGTCTGAACTCGGAGAAATCTTCGCTACAAACGGCAATGTTCCCAAAGTCATCCTCAGTGTCGTCGTAGATGAACACGATCCCCTGGTAACTGTAACACATCGATGGTAGTCAAATCTCGCCCAGCTGAGGTCTCTCATTTCTGGAGAGTCAAATCTACTGCTGTCCACAGCTGTTGATCCCAAAAAACTCGGGTAGGAAGGGGACAGGGTATCTTTGTTCCATGGATATATACGCTCTGGTGTATGATGTTTACCATTGCGGGTCCTGTCGGGACAACTCCATCGCCTATAACGGTTACACGATCATCGTGTCGTCGCCCAAGGGTTCCAGATATATCTTCTACCGTTCTGTTGTGTCTTCACTTGTTGCGCTGCATCGAGATTCTCGTTCTGGTTCATTGTCTCTTGAGCAAGCAATCTGCTTGCTCTTTCTGATCAATTCTTTCGATAGGCACTTTGCTCAAGGAAACTATCAGAATCTCGGCAACAAAGAGATTTGATTGAAACTATTGACATTCCTGGCGTTTATCAATCCATCTCAACGTGTTGGGTCAGGTCTCTCACAACGGATTCTAGCTCTCGACTGCCCTCGTGTCATATGAAGGTGGTTCAGACTTAGAACTGACTTGCATTCGGAGGTTGGACAGCTGAGTTATTACCACCGCATATGGGAGGGTGCAGGCAACTACCTGGGGGAAGGTGTCTAGTGCAATGTCCCAGTCAATCAGGTTTGGGTCGCTGTCCAGGGGGGGTTTTGATGGACAACCTTTGTCCTTAGGCTTGATCCAGACGCTCGTTCCAGCCGATAGATAATTGGAACATGTCTTCTTCTTCAAAATCGTGCTAGCTTTCAATTCGGATGCAGGGAGATATAAAAAGTTGCTTCGTCATCTCATAAGGTGTTGGAGTTGCATCAGCATGCTTGCCGACTTCGAGATAATTCGCAATGGAAATCATTTCATCGCTTCGCATCAGTTTCAGTACAGACATGTAACTGAAGAATCGGGGTAAATAGGAGACGATCCTCTCTATTATCTTGGGCGGGAAGCATCAAGCTTCAGCACGACGCTGAAGAACATTGCTATGATGGGAACGGGGTATTCCAATTCGAAGTCAGATGCTCTTGTGCAATTGTGAATTTTGCTTTCCTTAGCGTTCGCTTCGCGTTCTGCAAGGTAGTTGGCCTCATCTTCTAGATAGACGTATCTGAGTCGTTGTCTTAAAGATTTGAGAGATGATGGCCCACACATTCTCACTGCCGCTCTGTGCTGCAAACAAACGTTGCTGCGGTTGTTTCATTGCGAATCGTCATCTGATGAAATTTCATGGGTCCACACTATATTCCCATTCATCGTTGAGATACTTTAGCTCTTTGACATCCGACACCTTGCAGGCAAGTTTGAACATGATGTCCATCCAATGACAGATCTTTCGGAAACTTCAGCTGGTCGGCGAAGTCTCCGGGCAGCCAGTAGAACATGACTACCGTTTCAATGCAGATAGGGTTCGGACATTCCTTCTGCTGTCAATGCTGCTTGGACAACTGGACGGTAGGCCCTCGGCATGTGCCTCGTTGAGATCGCCCAATAGTCTACTGAACCACTTTTAAACTTGGCTCGAATCAGCATGCCTGTGCCGACTTCGAGCTTGTTGACAATCCAAGCCTCGCATGGAGCAGAAACTTCCACTGGGATGTCATTCTAGTCGTCTTTGGGATCACCTTCGACAATGTATAATCCCACAGCTCGCTTCCCACGGTACCCTTTTGGGCCACTGCCGGAAAATTGTGCCCAGAGCGCTTTCTCGGAGGACAAATTGTAGAAGCGTTCGAAGTCTCAATATAGAGCGTGCTTCCCATTGCCTCTGTAGTACGTCGTATCCACGTTGTTTATCCGGAAAGAAAATAACTGTAGCCTTGACAAGGTTCGTTGTGTTCATGGGGGCGCTAGAATGCCCGTCATTGACAATATTGAAGACATATATATCATAGTGACTTGGACCATTCCATACCCTTCAGTGAGCATTGTACCGTCATTAGACGTCTCTTCATGCGTCAGCGCTTCTTCGGCTGTCTCGAGGAGCTTATAACAGAAAGATATCGGGCACTTGATATGTGTGTGTCGAAGCTCATGCGTTTTTCTGTCCAATAAACTCAGGAAAGGCTTCTCGCAAGTAATACACAGCAAGCACAAGGGGGCCTCTGCATGGTGCTTCCAAACCTGAACCCAACCCGCCATCCACTGAATAGAGTCGGATGATGGGAAAGTGGAGAGCTTCGTCAATTCCCAGCCGCTGTAAGGTCTCGCTTAGTCTCTCGTAAAAGGCTCCAAGACTGATATTGTTATTTAGCAGATACAGCACCTTGCAGATTGTTCAAGTCAAACTCTTCAACAAAATTTCAAGTTGGTATCAGCTCTGGCGGGTCTGTCGTCATCGGCTGTCACAGACCGTGTTTACCACATGCTAGACTTGTTGTCTCTTGTCGGGGGCACTCACGATTGACGAGTGTGAGGTGGACAAAGTCTGTAACCTGGCACTGGATATCCTTCTGACTGACTACTAGAGTTGCAGAGGTTCCACTGTCTTTGTCTTCGGGTTTGACTTCTTTGGGTAGAATAGAGCTTCTACCTCGCAACGTGGAATCTTAGTGTCGAGGTAGCCATAATGCTTGATGCCTAATGATTGATTTGAAAAGAGTCTGTATCGTCTACCTGAGACTAATTTGAACGGTCTGCCAGTGACTTTTTGTCTTTGTATCCATCAAAACCTCGTGGTAGTAGGTCGTTGATGTATCAGTGGGTGCAGCAGAGGACGTAGCGGCTACATCTCATTTTGCTTTGTTGGCCATAAAGATGTTGGAAAATGGTACAATATTCTTGAGATGCACCGGTACTTATATCGCCAATGAACATCTGTGAGAATTGAGGCCAAATGTCGATTAATCTCGCTCGTTGTTTGGCTGACACGCTGCGCATTTTGACCAGAGTTCAAGGTTGTTAGCGACAAATATAAGCCTCCTCTGTCTCTAGAAGCTTTGATGGTTGAGTCATCTCCCGCGGGTATTCTCCATGACCATACTTTGTCTTGTCGCATGACTCTGTCTTGTCATACGAGTTGTCCGAGCGGCTTAACACTTCTTTAAAGTGGTCTTGTGTAAGAAGATGTTTGCTGTCTCTGATGATTTGATCTAATAACCGCCAAGCCATCTTGCTGATATTGTCGGTATATCCAAGTCGAGATCCCAGCATCTGATCTCAGGGCCATTCGCGGTGATGCGTTGCTTTCCGACAGCGTGATGCCTGTGTAGCCGGATCTGGTTGAGCTTGATAACAGCTTCTTCCCAATTGGGAACCTTCTTGGCCGCCACGACGAGTTTTTTGCAGAAAGAATTTGTCTGCGTAAACCATTTGTAGTACTGCAGCCGCTCTGTCCCCCAGTACCGAGCGGCGGCGCATATCCTTCTTTAGTCATTCCCAAGGACCACCAGGATTTGTGATGGTTCATCATGTTGCTCATCGAACATCCTGTTTGCAGCCATGACAAGATCGCAGGGAATCAGCTGCCCAGCGGTGATTATGTTGGAAACACATCAACGTCATCGCTACTGGTTCTCAAACATCGCAAGGTCCTTTTCGTCATGCGCAAAGCCACAATCTGGTGTTTCTCGTCATTACTGAGTTGTCTCTGTAGCCAGACTTCGCTGAACTGTCTGCTTAGGGTTTGTCTCTCAGAGTGTCGCTGTGATGATTGAGGGACCCTTTCCGGTGAAAATATGGGCGATGTGGAGTCCCTCTCAATCAAAATTAGAATTGAGAAAAACACAACATGGCCTGTGAAAAGTCAAAAGAAGATGCATCATCTCGAAACAGTTGCGAGTTGTCGTCATAGGCGATATAGGCACCCTGGTATCGTTGTGGGCCATGGAGCACAGTTACATCAGCCGGTCTCCTCCAGTATCTTGCCCTTAAGGATATCCATCAATGGATCAAGCTTGGCTTCCATGTGTTTCAGGACGATATCTGTCAGTACATCGATAGCAGCGTTGTTCTTTGGAGCTTTTTCCTTGGCAGGGAAGCCCACAAACATTGCAACACCAGACTTGGTCAGTTCTTGTCTGCCTACTCCTGAGTGTTGAGTTGAAGTAGCTCCAGGAGACTTGTCATCTTCTTCGGGTGTCTTTTGAATTAGAGGCATGAAGATTGAATGAGACCTTGATAGCAGGTCGGTCATAGAAGGAATGTTTGACGTGTTTGGGCTTCTGTTGAAGCGTGCTCATTCTTGTTGTTTTGTGAATCTGATTGAACTCTTGAGGTCTCCGTGTCTTGCAGAATATGCGTATCAATGAATTTTGATACTGACGCACGTAACGTGGTGATTGATGGGAATGTCACTTTGATGGAGGATCCAGGGATAAGAGTGTTGGGCTGGCGAGTATCGCAGGATGTTTATGCAGCACCAGTCGTGTCATTGCATTGCTCAGGATTGCGTATTGCAACATGGCACGACAAATTGTAGCAGTGTCTGGGGATCTTGTGGTTTGGGTCCATAGCATGTTGAAATGCTTCGTCAGGGGTGTGGGACCTGTTTTCGCATTGAGGGCAAAGACATTGGAGCCCAACGAGAGTTGAATCTCCGACAGACCGACGAGCTTGTTTGTCATGGCGATTTGGTGATCTATGACGGCATGAATAGAACAGTACACTCTGGCGAGGACATTGAACGATTGTTCATATCATTGTGCGTTCTTGTACTTGATGTGATCTGGGTATCCACCTGTTAGCAACTGTACTTGTCTTTCGTTGTAGTATGACTCACATGCTTGATGAAGAAATGGCGTAGAGTCTTCTCTTCTCAATGCGTTTACATAGAGAGTGTGTGGTAGGCGTTGATAGTTGTAGGTGGAGGAACGTGTTGGTTTCTGCTGGTGCAAACCGAATATTCAGTCGCGGTAGCTGTTAGTCTGGGACTAAGAAAGCTCAATCTGAATGACCGTCCGTGGCTAATGACACATCTTTGTAGATGCTATTGCCACGTTTGGAGGAGATAATAACATGAGCTTACATTTAGGAGTACCTAGGTTCATACGTTGAACTCGAGGAAAGTCAAGGGTGTTGTGGACAGGTGATTGTGTCGAATAGTGAGGGTGGGTGCAGGGTGAATTTTCAAGGATGGCTGGTGCCTGATCAAGTGTCTGGCACTGGTAGGACGCGGTAGAATCGTTGAGGTTGCGAGTGGGTGCATCGAGGTGAATGAAGGGATAGTGGGGCTTGGTGTTTGTAGCAGCAGATGATAAACACTGCTTCGTCACTCCTGTTCAACTCATTAGCGAAATCATCATCTCAACTAAAAATTGAAAAAAGTAGCTTACCTTTCATCCCTTTACATTCAAGGCGATCAAAAGTGCACATTTGGGTCAGTTGTATTCTTCCTCTTCGCATCAAGTTGCTTACCAAGACTGACAGCTCTCCCCGGTACCCAAAGCCCGCTTCCGCATCACTACCTCCGCAAAGGCGACACCCAACATGTCAGAACAACTCGATGTCGGCGCCCAGGTGACTGCCATCGTCGTCGAACTCAAGCTCTTACGAGAGATCTGTGCATCCCAGAAGACGGAGATGGAGCAGCTCCACGTCAAGAATGACATGTTCACCAATGAGAACCAGCATCTCCTGGGTCAGAGAGAAGGCTATGAAAAGAGGTTGGCTGAGAATGATGAGAAGATGTTGTCTCTGAGTGTCCAGGTCGAACAGAGGGAGGCAGAGTGCGATTCATATACAAAGAATCTCGGCCAGCTCCGACAGGAGAACGCCGAGCTCAAGGCAAGGGTTGAATCCGACACTCAGTACATTTGGGCGATTGAGACCGAGCTCACCCGTCGTAATGCCCAAATCACCAAGCTTATTACCATTCTCCGCCGTAAGATCGCTACCAGCCGCGTTGCACAGACGGCCTTGAAAGCAGCCTACAGGATATTGCCCGACCTCAAAAGGAAGGCGACATTGGCAAAGGTCCTTGAGATTGCAAAGCAAGTACCCAATAAGGATGGCATACGCCTGGAATTTGCCAATAGCCTCAGGGAAGCGGACATCGCAGTTGGCCGCTGGGATCAGAAATCTGCTCAGAAGCCTGCACAAATCCGCGGCAAGGAGACGGTTGACAACATGGACATTGACGATAACGCCGAGAGTGCCCAAACATCGACTGTTGCCTAACGCATACGAGACTGCAGTATGACGGTTTGCAGGAATTGGGACTATCACAATAAGACGGTGCTTTTGTTTTCTCCTTGCACAAGCTGTTGAGTTTTTAGTTTTTCTTATGGAACACCACATATGCTTGATTGGGTGTCTTTTGGAGTTGGTGGTCTGGACCGAGTTTCTACAAGCATTTGAGTACAGGATGCGTATTTTACCAGACCCAGCAGATGCATACATCGAGTCAATAACAGAATTTACCGAATTGTTTATAATGTCAGAAGTGAACTCAAGTCGCCAAGTCTTGTCGAGTTTCAGGAATAAAGTAAAGGTGCTTGATAACTTGTGCAGAGTAGTCTTGTCAAAGGGGTGACCTCGTTATGCAGCCGTTGATGATCATGACATTCTTCCCGTTCAATCTGATGATCGACGTACGAAGTATACTCCCATGGCGTTACTCGCGTTTGATGTCTGAGCTTGGGCGCAATCCGTCGCTTTCACGTTACTGGCCGTCCACACACTCCCACTGGATGTTTACTCGGAAACTTCATTCACTCTGAAAAACGAATATAGAATTACATCTTCAGGTTGTTATCTGTGTTAGATTTATGGCCAGGCTGTTACTAGAACAATCTGCTCTCTATCAGTATCGATTCTTTCCAAGACCTTGATTTCATTTTGCTGGAGCTCGGCTCAGCTCTAGATCCCCCCTCAATCGGGTAGTCACCTATGATGAGGACCTAGGAACTGCAGCTTTCCCTGCATTGGTCCTTAGGGGAACGAGGGGTCTAGGTGGGAATCATACCAGAATCAACCCAGCGTTCTCTAGCATGTTGGTGTTTTTGCACATACACCTCTGCATTCTTTGCACATTGCACATAGGTTTAACAAATAACATGTCAATATGTGTATATCGGTGCATTACTACTATTCTGGTTTCAGGCTGCTCCCAGGAGAATCTGTTGTCTATTAGCATCGATCGATTCTTCACAAGAGTCTTTATTCATCCGGTCGAAAAATAATTATTTCTAGATCGCCCCCCTCCCCTTGCCCGGGGTTCCTTTCTTTCAACTTGCCGGTTGCTGTCAGTGTCAGACTACACTTGCGGATACTAGACTGGCAGTGCAAGAAGACGACAATCCCTCCTTCCTTTGAGTCTACAGTGCATTACCTTTCAAATCTACCTAAGTACCTACCTATGGCAAAAAAAAAAGCAGAAGGTCATTCTGCGTTTTCTATTTTCCACTCCATACCTCAGAACATCGAGGTGGTCGCCTGCTCCCAGGACATCTGCCCAAGGCCCAACGTGCCCAACCCTTAGAGCCAATTCTTTCCCCCAAAATTACGGATCTGTTTTGTCGACTTCCCTCATCTACATTGTTCTATCAACCAGGGGCAAAGTCAGTACCAGACTCTGAGGATCGCATACAACCATTGATAGATATATACTAACATTTGCAGACATCGAGCCCACGTGATGGCTAGATTCGAAGACCTTCCGCTGGAACTTGTCGACAACATCGTCATCAAGAACGACCTTCCGCCCGAGTCTCTAGCGGCTCTGCGCTTATGCTGGCCTCATATTGACGATGTGGTCCTCCCACGCTTGTTCCGAAAACTCTACGTCACATTCTCTGAAAGGCACCTCAAGAGGCTGAAGGATGTTACCCCATCGCGCCTTGCACCGCTCGTTCTGGAGCTAGTCTTCGCCGTCGGCACCCTCCAGGTGTGCTCAGACCGTACACACAAAGATGAAGGCTTTGAGGAATACTCAAAAGTATTTCGTTCCGAGTTTTTCGCGTGTGTCGACGCCCTGCCAAACCTACGCATATTTGCATCCAAGGTGGGCTCTAAGGGAATCATTCTTAAAGATGAGAAAATCGACGGCCTTGCACATGGCATTTTCCCTGCTCTGTGTCGACCTTCATCCCGGATTACGTACCTCAGGTGTCAGGACCCTTTCGACCACTTGAGCTGGCTGGTGTCAACATTTCCCTGTATCCAAGAGTCGTTCCCAAAGAAGTACCGCAGTAGGAAGAATTTCGAAAGGAGATACACTTCCGGAAGTACGAGGTATCGGACCCCCTTGGGGCAACGTTGCTGCCCATACGAATGGGGCAATGCCCTTCGAGGCTTGGTAAAACTTGATCTTCAATTCAATACGAAGGAGCACCGTTTTCCAGGTTCCGGTAGGCCGATTGCTAACATATTGGTTGGTTTTCTTGAGGCAGAAGTTAACCTTGAGGAGCTATGCATCCGGTTGGGGTATGAGGGCCTTCGTATGACCTGTGTTGGCGAGCAACTGGGGCGGGTTTTCGACAGCAAGTTAAAGTTGCCCTGCCTCAAGACCATCAAGTTGGCATACGTCCCTCTCACTGCCTCTGGCAGGCCATTTCAGGAGTTCATAAAACGTCATGCAGCTACCATGCGACACATCTTGCTTTGTCATATCGCCGACAACATTCCTGACGTTGTCAGATTTGCTGCAACGAGTCCCGAAATTCAGCTTCATCGATTTGCTGTTCTCCCACTACAATTTCGACATCGGTCTGCTGATTCTCTGAGAACTCAATCTGAGTACGAACACTTGCTGAAGCTGCGATTGGTGCCGCCGCCGTCGCCGCCGGTATTGATTGCAGAGAAGTTGCTATTGGACTACCTCAACAGCAATAATCCTAACCATCAAGAGCCATTGTTGGATGCTCTGAGCAGCGACGGCCGTTGGGGAACGGTTGATCAGAAAGTGGACCGTTCGAAGTGGCCAGAGATGTACTTTGGATGCAAGGAATGCGGCGACTCATAAGGAGTCAGGTAGTCAGGTAGGTAGCAAAAGAATAGGGACTTGAAGCAACCCGGACGAAATTACTAGACCACTCTTAGTGTTTATAAAGCCTAAGAATGGTCTAATAATTTCGTCTGGGTTGCTTCAAGTCCCTGGTTTTACGCAACCCGCCTGGGGGTGTAATGTACTATGCAGCGGGATGAGGGTGCCTGGCCGGCAAGGTATCAGAAACTGGCTGATGGGACCATGATAGGCTCTTGGGACTTTGGTCGATGCTGATAGACAACAGAGTTCAATGGGGACGATCTGAAGACAGACCTGAAGACCTACTAGTCTATTGCTTCTTGAACTATATACAATACACCTCAGAACCTGCGAATATCTACTGATACAGAAGTATTGGCAGAATATCTAACACTTACGTGTATCCGTATCTCCTGCCATACCCTCTGCTGCCATGGCCTCCCTTGCCATTGACTCTCCTGCCTCGACCTCTCTTGCATTGACATCTCTTGCCTTGGCCTCTCCACCTCCTTACTCTCCTTCCGGTATGTCGTGGTGAATAGATCTTCCAGCGAGGGCAAGATCTCTTCAATCTCCACCACCAGTGGGTAAAGTGTCTTCCGATCAAAGACTCCTTCGGCGTAAAGCTCCCGGCAATGCTCGCATGTTTTTCGTTTATACTTGACACATCCGCATGCCTTGCACAGTTCTCTTCGCCGATGTTCTATTGCAACAATATTCCATTTATCGCTTCCCAGCTGTCGACAGTGGTCGCAATAAGTTTTCCAAATTTTCTCGGGGTGATTTTCAATCCTTTCAAGGGGTGTTTCCGAAAACCTAAACTTGAAATAAATCTTGCAGCATATAAAACAGGGAAACACTAGGACTTCGTCGAATGGCAAGTCCTGGACTCGCCTGAACCATGTGTAAGCAACGAATGCATATCGCTTATGCAGCAGGACCCATTCGTTTGGCTTGACGACGTCGTTTAACTTGGTGCTGGCTTGAGTAAGGTTCAGCACATCCTTAAAGTCGAGGAACGACACCATCGTTGCCAAAATGTGCGTGGGGAGCTTCTCAATCCCCTGTGGTTGGCGCCGAGGTTGTATACAAAGCGTCCTGGCCATTGCATCTTCAGCTTCTGTTGTGTCGGAATAGATTCGTTCTCCGTAACACCTAGCAGATTCCATGCCATAACTTCCACAGTTATTGCAGAAGTAATATTCCAACACGCCTTCTGCGCAGAAATCCGGCTCCAAGTGAGGCCATAACCTCAAAGCACCAGTGCAGTCAAGACAAAATCGTGGTGCCCGGCTTAGAAAGGAAAACCACTCCGTATGTATGAATTTCCTCGCTGGTAGAAATTGCAGGCAGTTGGTGCAAGCATAGAGGTCGGGTCCTATCCAGCGGAGATGCTCATCGCGCTCAGTGACAAATTCGAGGACTTGTTCACGTCTTAGGATTGTCTTTGGATTGAAGACTTCGTGCAAGTCCCGAGTTGTTGCTGCTAGTCTAAGACAATCTCTAACACCAATAAACTTTGAGATTTCGAAATAGATATCGTAAGGGAGTCCTTGAAAGGACATGATGGGGTATTGTCGGGACATCTTGATTAGTGGGACGGTCGTGTAAGTTGACATTGAAAGAAAGGGCCAAGTTCAACGATGGGGGGTGTTTAAATAATGAAGAATTCTATGTATGCAACTGACCACTGGGAAAAAACAAAATTAAAAGGTAAATATGATAACTTTTCGTTAAGGTCATAGGGCTGCCTTAACAACAAAACTCTATCAGAACAAACTCCTGTGATATCCACAACGTGGCCTACGCTTACTTCCTTCTTGTTCAAAGGGATTGATCTAGATCAGAAACTCAAACTGACATATCAAAGTCTCCTCAATGGCTTTTCCAACAAGAACACGTACGCTGTCACTGATAGAAGAAGCTTCTTATGGGCTGCAGGCAAAGTAACTGTTTATTCCTCCTGCAACGCAAAGCTATTCACTATGTTTGGGGATTAGCTTTGACGCTGGATAAGAATGAACATCATGATATTGATCCATGCTGTGAAAGGTGGCGAGCTCAGATGTCAATTCATAAGTTATCTAGTTACGAAAAGAAAGCACAAGAGCAAAGGAATGAACAAGGCTGTATCCACTTACTCCCAATGCAATATTTCAATCAAGATCCCTTTTCTACTCCAAGCTCAGTCGCGATTGTTAACTACCTACAGGTCAAACGACAGTCATACAGAGACAGTCAGCATCTCACCACGGATCACTGAGGCCTCACAATTTCCAACGGGGCCTGCCCATCGGATGATCGACCTCGAATACTTTGCAAAGTAAAACTTCCAATCAAACCATCTCCTCAGGAGCCAGGTTCCCGTTGTAGATCTTGCGATCAGGGTGCACAAACTGACCCAGTGAACTCTCCCATCTCCAGTCCTCAGGCAGAATCCAAGTCTCATTCTTAGCAATCCTCATGGCAAACCCTGTCTCAGAGTAGCCCAAAGCCCGGAGGTAGTCAACAGATGTCTCGGGGACAGCCCTTGGATCCTCCATGTCAGCAAGACGGCCTTTGCTTGTGAGCTCCTCTCGGCATGGGTCGCAGTGGACGTATACGGAGAGTCTTTCCACGGCGCATGACAGTCGTCGGCAGCGATTGTCGTTGACAAGTCGTGTGCGCATGTGATCCTCGAGTATAGGCCTGGCTGGTAGCTCTCCTTCTCGAACGAGGTGGTACACAACCCAGTTCTTCTCGTTACTCTCAAAATAGATTCTCACGCCCTTTTCGCCCATCTTGAACTCGCAAACCTCGCATACCTTATTCTCTTCGCGATAAGGGTAGAACTCGCAGTGCGGACACTTACGCTTGGGGGCGGCTTGCGAAAGGCTAGGTGTGTCAACATCTGTGGCTGGCGATTGTGAGAGAAGAGCCATGATGTCGTTAGTATTTCGTACAATTTTGGTAAACAGTGTGTCTCTGTAGTATCAACCTTTTGTGAGGGACGGATAATCAACGTCAAAAAAATAAAAAGTAAATTGCATTAGCTAAAAAAAAGATCTGGGTATATATAGTCGTAAATCATCATATCCCGCTCCAAGTGAACAAACGCATTGTGCATACTGAAACCATGCGTAAATCATGAACAACCGAACGTCCGTCCCCCTTTTGTTTCTGGCTGGAAAACAGTGAATGAGGCTCCTTTCAAACTGAATGTGGTGTCGTGAACAAAGGAATAAAATGTAGTGATGTCGTTGTTTGAGTTTGATCAACCGCCAACTTTTTGGGCGTCTTTCTCTCCTTGTCGCATATTCTTTCAAGTCGTCATGATTTGGTTGGCTTCTCGTTTCCGAAGTGCATATATTGGTGAGGCGGATAGTTTGTTAAAGGTGTGACTGGTCGAATCGCTTTGGGTCGTCGGTGGGCTTTGACTCTCTTGACGAGGGCGACAGAGATGACGCCCAGAACCATAAGGACTTCCACCACGAGAAGGCCGACGTAGACGATGTTGAGTATTTTTTGCTCACGCAAGTAAGCAAATGTAGTCATACTGCCGGGCAGCGGTGCGGAGCTTGGAACAAGAGGCATAGTGGCTTCTGATAAATATGTTAGTTGCAAAACAGGAAACACAAGACATGCACGTCACATACCTTGATATATGGTAAGCCTCGAGATATGAAATGACACAGTGATATATTCTTTTTGATCCTCTGTGGAAGCGATATGAGTGAAAGAGAGAATAGCAGAAGTGAGTAGAAAAGAAAAAGGTGAGCGGTGAAATGAAGTCACCAACAAGGATAAAGAGGGAAAAAAGAGTCGAGGTCACTGTCCCCAAAAACTGGGAATATGGGATCCTTTTTTACCTAGACCGTTACTAGTTTGTTTCCTTGGCATCGAAACAAAAGAGAGAAAAGTGCTTATGGTGTGGTGTGCTTGTGCTTCCCTTTCATGTTTAATCCCTAGTAGGGTTGCAAATTCGCATCAATGCGGTCTGGTCTGGGGGAGGCGTTAGAACCCAACCGCTTAGACCGCCTTGAAGCCCGTGATGGATCTCGTTTAAACACGAGAGGGGGCTTTTTTTTCTTCCCTGGCTGGCCTGACTGACCTGTAATCAATACTTGTATGCAGTAAGATCCGGGTGAACACACAATGACATTTAAGTTTTGTAGTTTCGAGAGCCTAGAATAATCGCCAGGTGTCCTTTTCTTTCTCTGTAATTTCCCGTTTCTTCTTTTTCCGTTCTGAGAACGGAAAAAAAAGAGAAGCGATCCTGGTTGACGAACAAGGATCATAAAGACCCTGGTCTTTAAAGTCGATCGCCAACCTGGCGTGTGACCCTCAGCGCTTGTCTAAAGAAGCGGGAGAGTGGGCTTTGGGGTGATGTACTTTGCCAGAAGAGGAAGCGGTTTAAAAAAAGAGAAAGTGGCGAGCGGCAATTATCGTTTGGAGGCGTCTTTTTTCTCGTGATGGTTGCGATGGTGTCTCTTTGATACGAATGGTGTTTAACTTTAACAATGCAAAAGCCATTATCGCATGACTCTTGACTTGTATAGCATGGACATTCCCCTGCAAAGGAAGGGTTTGTCGCAAATTGATGGGATGGGATGAAAACTAATTTACCACTAAATTGAAGAGTCGCATTGGAAAAATCCCATCAGCGCTTGATGGACAGGGGGTTGATGCGATAGAATGGAGACGTGTTAGTTGGCAAAGTAGAAAGATAAAGGCGGTGATGAAGAGCGGATGGTCTGGGCCTTTTGCACTAAATCACTGGTATAAGTGGAATTTAATCACTCAATATTTGTATTATCGACAGCGAAACTATTCAGACATGGCATTCTTGACTGATGAGTCGGCAGTAATATCTCGTAATTATCAGCCCTTTATGTGTCATACATAAAAATATTAAATTAGAACCCAGACGCCGTCTAGGGACGGACGGTAACTGTACCTATCCCGCAGGGACGGGACCTACTATTAGCGCCCATCAAGATAGACATGTACTAAACCCAACACATCAAAGGTCTCAAAGAGGTCACGTTTGCAGTAGAGACAGACACGCGACAGAGTGCATAGAGGGAGGACAGTAAATGTAAAACGCCATGGAAATGCATCGTCAGATACACGTGTGCTGACGCGTAGGCAAATATATCTCATGACTTGCATTATTTACATGGTATAACATCACCATGCTACGGGAATAACAAAAAGACATGATCACCATCTGCCAAGATCATGATAAAAAAAGAAAAAGGGTCTTGTCTTCACATGTGAAAACAAAAAGGAACTTCATTCATCTGCAACTTGATTTGGTCTGAGACTGTTTCATCACCTTTGCCACAGAACGACAGCTTCTAGGTTCTTCTCGAGAGTGACAATCCCAACAATTAATGATGCTACTAAAGGGTACTTTCATTCACATACAATCTCTGGTGTCTTTTCAAGTACTCTTCAACAACATTCACGTGCACATCATGCCATCAAACTGGGCTCCCTCTGATGACGTCGCTCAATTGCCCCGCAGTCCAGCGCCTTCCCCCTCCACGAGTCCACAGAAGCTGCCAGCTCCAGCTCCGGTCCCATTCCCAACCAAGTCAAGCCACAGAGACAAAGGATACACTGCCTGGTTGCCTCGTCACGATCAATCTTGGTGTCGTCATTCCTACTAAATCATTGACCCGTTTATAAACAGCTGCCTCCCCTTCCATCATCTGCATGTCATACCTTTTTGCTCACAAGTTTGATACCCATACCTAAACAACACAAAACAACACATTCATCATGTCTGCCAACTCTACCATCAACGTCAAGAACATCGCCCCCGCCACTAGCGACAGCGAGATCAAGGACTTTTTCAGCTTCTGGTAAGAATCTTACAGTACACTTGTCTGCAAACCACAGCTAACAAACATCCAGCGGAAAGATCCAAGATCTCAAGGTCTCTCAGGACGGCGAGACAAAGTCCGCAGAGGTCATCTTCGAGAAGGAGACCGCCAAGAAGACTGCTCTCCTCCTCAACAACACCCAGCTCGGCACAAACCACCTTGAGGTCACCAGCGCCACCGCCGATGGCGAAGACGATGTCCCTACAACCAAGAACACTGATCGCGACTCGGACGAGATCACTCAGGAGGAGAAGCCCCGCGCCCGCATCCTCGCTGAGTACCTCGCCCACGGCTACGTCGTAGGTGACGCCGCCATCCAGCGCGCTCTTGACCTCGATGCCACCCACGGCGTCACCAACCGCTTCTTCTCCACCCTCAAGGGTCTCGACGAGAAGTACCACGCCACCGACCGGGCCAAGGCCACCGATGAGAGCTACGGAATCTCCCAGCGCGCCAACAGCATGTGGCTCGGCTTGAGCTCTTACTTTGAGAAGGCCTCCAACACACCCACCGGCAAGAAGATCGCCGAGTTCTACACCGAGGGCAGCCGACAGGTCCAGGAGGTCCACGCTGAGGCTCGTCGTCTTGCCGATCTCAAGAAGGAGGAGCACGGTGGAAGCGCCTACAAGGCTGCTGGTCTTGAGAAGGTCTTTGGCAAGGAGAAGACTTCTGGTACTGCCGCTCCTGAGGCTGGTCATGGTGCTCTAGGAACATCAGTGCCCGCTGTCTCTGCGGACAACGGTCCCAATGTCAGCGCTCCCGAGGCTGGTGAGAAGCACTAAACGAAAAAAATATTGGAGGAAAGGTTAATCGAGGATGGATATTCTTTTGGCAGCCCTGATGAGATAGTATTATGTGGCTTTGTTTAGCCTGTTGACGAATTCTTACGACTTTTTACGCACGGCACAATCGATTAATACAATGGTTTCTTGAACCAAAGTTTCCCAATGTGACTTGAGATGTGAGCGTTTTGCTACTACGTGAATGAAGAAGTATCATGCCACTTTAATAAATTCTGCTGTGGCCGCCTCTTGCAAGCATAGCTATGTATTAAACCACTGTCGCGGTTGCAAGCAAACATCTGGACTTTACGAGCACAGGTAAAACCACAGGAGTAGTTACATCGCGTCATGGTCTCACATAGCAGCAAACAGGCAAGGCGACATGTGTAATGATTATTGTATTCGTTATTTATTACTCTATCCATACACTAATTCCGTCAAGTCATTACCATCGTAGTATCATTTGTTCTGTTTGGGGTCAGCAATTGATCATTTGCCTCTGTTCATTTGGGTATAACTAACTATTTCTCGGTCTTGGCAAACTTCTTCTCGGCCTCTTCGTCGGTGATACCCTTGGGGTTTGATGAGAGGTTCTGCAGAGCTAAGTTAGTATCTTGATAGCTAGATCTCAACATTGAGGGAACCGTACCTCAAGCTGAGCCTTGGGGTCCTTGTTATCGGTCTCGTTGATACCCTTTCCAGACGCAGGGGGATCCTGCTGCTGGCGGCCGCTCTGTTGCTCGGGAGCAGGGGATTGACGTCCTTCAGGCATGATGGCTGTTGTGTGTTTGTTTTGGTGGTGAAAGGGTGTAAAGTTTGTGAGATGGTCTCGAATGATGATTGAAGAAGAGGAGGGAAAAGCACGAGACGTTATAAAGCAAAAGAGACAAGCACGGGCGCAGTGAATGATTGCAAGTTGACGTCGAAGGTGGAATAGTATGCCGTCATAGGTCGATTACATCATGGCCGAGATCGAGATGAGGAAATGTTTATGGAGTCTTTACAAAGATTCATGACCCCTCATTGTCTAGAATTTTGATTGGTCCGCATCCAGAATCTCGGGGGAGTTTTTGGTATACGGCCCTTTTTCAGGAACGTTGAGATGCAGACGAGTCTCTTGGTGGTTGGGTGAAGCTATCTGGAAGCTTTGAGCTGAGCTCGGAGCTTAACCTCCACCTACAAGGATTGACTTGGGAGGTATTATGCTTACTTTGGATGTCGGATAATGTTTAAAAATATTGATAATCTTGTTAAGTTTGTTTTAATTGATTTATTTCATGCGTTTCGTCATGATGTTGTGATTCTGTTGATCTCTGTGTCCTTCATCATGACATCCCAGTATCATGCAGTCACAAACCTACACCCGCCACACCTTATGGAGGGGGAATAACAACATGGGCCCAGTTAATCACAGCGAAAACTGGGCTGATACTTGATAACATCAGTATAATGTACTTTTATCACTGCCATCAACCACAAAGGCAACATTCAAGCTCAATCAGTGCTAGAAAGATGGCTACCCTACAGATGACAATATCAAAATCGACAGCTTCATGAGCCCCGCCAGTCGAAAGCTCGCACGGCCTTGGCGTGTGCTTTAGTAGCTGCCGGGCCCGCTGGGGGAGCTTTCGAACATCTCCCGAACACACCTTACCAGACTGAAACATTCTTTTCTACAGACCCTGAGATTAAATCTCCGGCTCATAAACATCGTCAACCAAAAACCACACTTAGAAAACCAACAGAATACCTCGATGACCGGCATGCCGGACCTCAACTCAGTCCCGCCGTCACCACTTCCTCTCGCGGCATCTCGCCGCCAGTCTGGAACCATGGCTACTCCTCCAGGTCCCGCGTCGCCGTCTCTAAATATCCTTCCTTCGAACCAGAGTACTGTCAACCATTCTCGCTCGCCTTCTTTCTCATCGCCTGTCATGACCGCTTCACAACCGCATCCCCAGGAAGTTAGCGTTGGAGCTGGGCCTGGACCGATAAGACATCCTCGTCCGTTGACCGCTGCCGAACTTCACCTCGAGCTTGAAAAGGAACAGGAAGCTGTTGTAAGTACCCAACTTGGGCGACTCATTCTAGCACCACTCTAACATCTGCTAGGTAAACCGTTTATCTCGCGAGCTATCACTCCTTCGAGCTGCCCAGAACGCTTCCGTCGTGTCCAACACTTCATCAACCTCTGCTGCCAACTCATCCCATGATGTAGCCGAACAGTCTCTCCTCTCAGGCTCAGGCTTCTCCATCCCCACAGCCCGACACCACCGAACGTCGTCGACCACGTCTCAGAGCATGGGCAATCAACAGTTGTCATCGTCCTACGAAGCACGGATCCACGCTCCTCGCCCCTCACATGCTACCCCTCTCTCGCGGCAGGATAGTACCGCCTCCCGGAGGAGCCTAACAAATTCGCCCGGGCCGCAGCACAGCAGCCTCGACCCGTCCAATTATTTCCAGCAGCAGCGACTCCCGCCTACGTCGATCCCACCTAGTTCCGTTGCTGCAACACCGGGAAGTCTCAGCGAACAACTGAGCCCCGGACTTATGCCAACTACCATGCGCTACGAGGAGACAGCGTTTTACAGAAATGAGCTTGAGAACGCCAAGAAGGAGAATGATGCCTTGAAGCGAAAGATAAGGGAGTTAGAGAGACAGGTTCGCCAGCGAAGGGCCAGTGACACAAGTCGGCCCAGGAGCGAGAGCGTCAGTACCACTACAAGCATGAGCGTGACCCCGGCTGGAGTAAGCGTAGCAGGGCCAAGAGAGGGATTGCCCGTCCGACCTGGTAGCGATCGGGAGCGAGGCATGACGGCACAGAGCATTGCCAGTGTTGCTAGTGTAGGCGTTGGTGTGCCCGAGGAAGAATTGAAGGTTGGCGAGAGCGCTGCCAGTGCTGGCGTAGCACATGGTACACAATAGTGTGGCGGACTGAGCCTGTGTACTTGAATTGAAATTGGTTCTGTCGACAAAGGGATGGTTGAGATAGCGATATAATCACGATTTGCTTTTGGCGTTGGATGAGGGTTAGACTTGTCATGATAGTTTTCATTTACTAGTAGAATCAAAGCGTTCTTTTCTCAATTGTACATAAATACGTAAAACGGATTGCCGTGGTGCTGATAAGAGGTCGATGATAAACAAATCTAGTCTGTACTACGGTTTATGGCTTATGAGTGCTGGTTTGAGATGTATGCACCTTGAGGTACCTTAGTAGGCATTGACTACATGCTCCGACAAGAGCAACTATTTTGGGAGAGCCAAATGCGCAAACTCGCATTAGCATTTAGGAAGTAAGGCACCTATACCTGGTAGGCAGATGCAGAAATGGGCGATAGGGAGGAGGGCTGAGTGAGGTTTCTTAGCTTCCCAAGTGATCAATGGGAGCCTAAGATCCGCACGTGATGGCCTGCAATTACCAACGTATGTCAACCGTGCTTAGCTATTACATTCTCACCGTTTACACTTGAACAATCAGACGAATTCAAATTTATGCATCCAATTCTCGAAGACCCAAAGTTACATAAAGCGTCTTGATATACTCAATATTTTGAACTGCAAGGCTAGCCTACTCGCGCGCAATAAAAACTCGGTGAACCGCGACATTCAAGTTATCTCAAACAACTGAAGACGTACGCTATGGCAAATCTCCAAGGTCTACCGCAAGAACTTCTCGATACTATTCTGGGACAACTCGATAGTCAAACCCTTGGGGTTCTGCGTCTTGTTTGGCCGTCCCTCGAACCTATCATCCTCCCCCGCCTATTCAGTGTCGTACGGCTCTCCTTCTTGGAGAAACATCGACTTCAATTCCTAGGGATATCTTCTTCGCCGCATTTAGCACCCCATGTTAGAATTCTACGATGGAATTCGTTATTTCACACGGGGGAGGGTATTGGATTATCCCAGCTGCAGGCGTTTCTCTCTAGTGATGCTATCCCCAAGTTTCGTCCACTGTTCTTAGAGGGGCTAGACGCCATGGTCAATCTCAGAACCTTTACCACCGTCGTGCTACATTCTTCCCAGTCTCTAGGTGCCCTCTGGCACGAGGATATCGCACGTAGAAGGGCTCCATCTGACTACTTCTCCAAATTGGACCTTGTCCAAGGCTTTGACAACTTCCTTGTGCCAAGTATGCTTCGTTTCGAGTCGAAAATAGAGTCCCTCCGTCTCTTATGCAAGACTACCATCATTGAAGATACAAGCACACCACCCGATAGCACACCAAGGACACCATCTAGAACATACTTCGCCGGTGACCTCCCATCGTACAGTAGGGCTTTGATTGAGGCTTTTCGATCACTCAGGGTGAGACTCGATTCCTTCGCACTGCGTAATGTCAAGGAGATCGATCTTTGCGCTACATTCCCTTCAGCCATATCCTCGGAGTTTGAGCGGATGGAACTACAGTCCCAACTGCACGACATAGTCTCCGCTGCCGAGGGACTCCGAGTCTTATCTCTGCGCTCGACAGACATCCAATCTCAATCTAAGCCCAACGATAGATGGTCGACTATCTTCCCAGGACTCCACACACTGGAGTTCAAGTATCTGAATACACTCAAACTTGTGAACCTGGTCTTTTCTATCACGGAATTCAACGAATTGCTTGCAAAACGTGCAGAGACGCTACAGCACATTCTTCTATATAATTGCACCGGAAGCGAAGCAGGGCTTTTAGATGTGGTTAGGTTTGCGGCCGCTAACCCATCCATATACTTACACAGATTTTCAGTTTGTGTATCTGAGACTATCGGCCTGGGCCCCTGGAAAGAAGGTCAAACTATGGCATCACAAGTCATACCCGAGCAGGAGATCCTTGACTTTATCAACAATGATAAAGGCGTGGAGCATGTGGCTGTGGATCCTTTCTTGCACCGTCAACCCATTGGCGCCGATGATTGGCAATCTGCTTCTATACGAGATTTACAGTTGATGAACTCTGGACCCGAGATTGATCATTATACAGACCTATGGGCGACTGCGGTTGAGAGTCCGGAGACCTTGAGATCTGAGTGGCCACGGTGGGGGTCTTTACACTATGCTTGCAAAGCATGCCGCAGGCTTTCGGGCTTTGAGTAAGGCTCAGGCATAAGCTTGTATCACAGAAAATAGATATTATCAGGACATGACCAAGATATCATTAAATTACTAGGCTATTTAGCCATCTTAAATAGCTTCAACCAAGTCAGTCCTCCAGACGCTCAACTAAAGTTTGCCGCGGAAAAGAGTTCACGACTACCAGACATTCTGCAACGGATCCCACAGGCTCGGAAACAATTGATCAAGAAAAGCATCATCAGACATAAAGAAACTCGAAAAATCCTGCGGTTCCTCTGCACTTGGATCTTCGGGTGGGATAATTGCCAGAAGCTTTTCCACAACTTCGGTATGTTGAGCCAAACAGATATCGCCAAGGTCCCAAGCATGTTTCTCCTTGTGCGAGCGAAGAGTAGATAAGAGGTCGGAAGCAATCTTTAACGAAGAGCTTTGAACGAGCCCTGAAGTAGAGTTCTCTGTCTCTAGAGCGCATCGGAGAAGGAAGCTAACCGTCGTGGAGAGGGCAAAGGCGCTGCTTGGAAGCCAAAAGTCGGCTAGATGTTCTGCTTGCAACTCCTGCACTAGAATGAGGATATCTTCTGCGGTTCTTCGAGCTTGCATGTAGAGATTCAGAAGGCGGCTATCGCTAGCCTCACGGATGCGCTTCTCTGCTTCGAGCTCAATTCTCTGGGATAATAACCTGACGGTCAAATACGACAAGCGTAGGTTTGCTGCGCCAGGCATTGCCAGATTCGTGCCACGAATTACGACCCGACGGATGTCATCACCTAGATCTTCAACCCAACTATTTAGTGCCAGCTCCAGGTGCGTCGTGGCTCTAGGTTCGTCCGCGTTTCTGAGCCGATGGACATGCCTCAAATGCAAGTCCAAGATGTCTGTCAGCCCCACGAGAGCGATATATACGGTGGCCTTGAGCATTCTGTCTGAAGAAGCGCCTTCTTCGCAGAGGTTCTCCGCGAGCGGCTTAGGCACGTCGTTCAGACTTTTGGAGATGATGGGAGGTGTTCCATGTGCCAAGCTTAACCTGCCAACGCGTTAGACTAAAGGTGATGAAGTTGATCAAGATATCTACACACCACTTATCATGAATCAAAAGTGCCCACCAAATTCTCATCCGTAGGTTCTTCTCGGATTGTGGAATCTCCCATGGTGTTGGGCTGTGATTTAGGCCTAACGAATGCGCCATTGCGATTGAGGAGGCGAACAAAACGCCGTTACCAATGAGGGAAGTCACCTCGCGCCCACCAATATTCAAGATGGCAGCCTCAATCACAGATAAGCCAGGAGATCTATGTATTTGTGAGTATATGGCTTCGGTAGCAAGATTCCAGATAAAGCGTCCATCAGGACACCTGTGACGAGCCAGGACAGGGGAGCTGTTCCAGAAGATTACAGCGTGGGCGTATAGACAACTGAGTAGCGCTGGAGATATGCCTTCTTTTTTCTCTCTGTACTGTTTGCGGAAATGTACTTCATCGAGTAATGGGAAGGATGAGTTGACCTTTTCGAAATAACTGAGGGATGTCAGCAGTGTCTTGTGTCATCCAGCCATGGACTTACACGTCTAGAACATCACTGGCAAAAGGCTCTAGTATCTTTTCAATCAATTGAAGTCTTTCCTCTGGAAAAGTGCGATTTGAGTCCAATCCTACCGGTCGCTTCTGGACCATGGTGAATAGGACAGGCCGAGATATGTTTGCCGGAACTGGTCTCACGATTCGCGACCCTCTTGTTGAGCTAGGCATCGCAGACAGGTAGTCTGATAATACTTGGTTATCGGATGTCACTGTTGGTCCAACTATATGAAGATTATGCTGTTGTTCGTCGTTGGATCCCAGTGCCAGTGGCGACTCCTCGGGTTGAGCATCTTGTTGGGGCCACTCTGTGCTTCTCGACGCCAATGATGAGATAACCGGTGCTGCGTTTCTTGTAGTTGTATCACGGATAGATCCACGAGTTGATGTTGGTATTGGGTCTGCTGCTATACTTATTGTGGACTGCTCAATGACAGAGTCAACAAGCACCGACACAGGTCGTCCCGGGACAGTGCTACTGTCGTGTGGAGCTCTAGCAAGCGAGGCGCGAGAATCTCGTTTTGCCCGTCGCCTTGGTTTGGGGGTTGATGACTGATTTACTCCAGATTCCGGGGGAAACACACACTCAGTGCGATGGGCCCGGCACATAAGACAAGCTTCGCTTGATTCCTCGGACTGGCAGCGGGATTTGCGCTTCCGACAGGGAATACATGCCGGTCGAAGGTGAGATCTATATGGTCGTCCATTTGGGGTTTCCTGCTGCATCTTTTGCCTTTTCTCGCAGGGTTGCTGTTTGGAATCAATCGTTGACAGATAACTCTTTCCGCGGGCATGAATGCTGATGTTGGTGTCGCCAGGACGAGGGTGGGTTTCCCGCGGGAAATCTTGACAAAGTATGAGTACAGTGTGTACAACACTGTCATATGGATAACAGGCCTTTTCACTATCAATGGCCTCTTTGACACGGAATGAAAGGATGGAGTGTTCATGTTCTCTATACCACGAAGTGAAGATACTGCGAATAACCGGCTCAGGCTAAAACGAGTAGATTGATATGAATCCGCGACTTCCCAAGCTGTAGCCAATACACCAAGCAACTAATCTACGTTAACAAACATGTGCTCCCCTTTGGGCATTCCTTATCCAATTTGTGCCAAAACAAATGTCATTTTATCCTTTCCAATCTTCCGACCACAAGTAGTCATGACACATCCTCAACCATTATCCTCTAATAAACCCGAATCTCCAACAAACGATGCATCATCAAAACAATGAGATAGCTGGGCTTCAGTAAATAGACCAAGGCACTGACAGCTCTGTGGCCGGGACGGATACGGCAGAAGGGGTGAGAGTTCCGTTCGTGATGACTCGATGTCTGATAAATCGGGGGCCGAATCTCATATTGAAGAGGGGCATAGTAATGGGTAATTAATAGTCAGGCGACCAACCAAAGGTGGTCGGCATCATGGTACTGATGTCGGTACCCTCCAGGATGCCTGGATCCGATAGAGCGAAAGGGAATGAAGCTCGTGCAGTAGAAGAGGGTTGCTCTGTTAGCGATGGCTTCGTGAAAAATGACCTGATGTCTGATAGGCCAGATAATCGAATACAATGCAGTCGAGGGGTAAGGGCTCGATCCGTGTTGCTCCTTTCGTGAGCAAGCCGACAAGATCAGGTACTGGAAAAATGCGCCGCAGCTCCATCCGACTCTTTCGGAGGTGGCAGGATATAATAGAGTACCAGCTAATGCAGAAGGGGGATGTCTCTATCACTAATGCCTCCGAGAGCACTGGATGTCTACCAGAACAGGACAACTAAACCTCTTGTGGTAGAAGAAATAATGGCTCTGTCGATAGTGACTATGATAGGTCTGGAAATCCGAAAGGGGGAGTGGCGTTGGGTTGATGGCTCCTCTGACTATAATAGCTCTATAGTTGACGGCCCTGTCCAAGTTTGCCAGATGTCTTGTAGACTAAGAAGACTAGTGAATACAGAAGAGAGTGTGAGGGCTCCGACGATGATGACCGGGTTTCTGGTAGAGCAGGATGAGCGAAGCTTGTGCAGCAGTGAGCGGGGGCTCCATAGGCGATGCCTGAGTGTCGAAATCGAATCGGATAGTAGATAGCAGAGTGTTGACAGACCGGAGGACCAGCTCATGTAGCAGAGTGAGTGAAGGGTCTGACTGGGATGAGTGGGCATTTGGTAGAGCAGGAGGAGTGAAGCTTGTGCGGACGAGTGAGTGAGGGCTCCATCAGTGATGACCGAGGGTCGAAATCGAATCGGAGGCCCGACAACCAAATGCTCACAGGCCCGGAGGGCCAAAACTGAATCCACAGAGGGGGTGCCCGGGCAGGACCGAGGTCCCTTTGGGCTTGTCTTGACGTCGGCAGCGACGTGTTCTACCGTCGCACCTTTGCATAGGCTTCCTGGATTGTCTCGGAGATTAGAACCCCAAGCTCCTTCAACCAAATAAGGTTTTGAAGAGTTGCCCACAGGTAGATGGCACTGGGGGCGCCGGGGAACATCTCCGACAAACATTCGATGAGGCCTACAAGGTGGAAGAAGAACCGTGCCGCCAGGGAATATCGCCAGATAAGATAGAGTTTGCTCTGTCAAAATGTTAGGCACTAGACGGGAGATGTAGAAGATGACACTTACAAACATTTTCGCTGTATCGCTGTTTGGTAGAGAGAAGAAGAAAAGAAAAGAAAACGACCACGCTCGCAGACGTTTAGATATACCCAGCTTCTCTCATGGGAGCAACTTCCCTTTCAGAGCAACTTGCATCGGGGAAGAGCTCTTTAAGCAGCAGGAACACACCATATCGCCTGAACAAGGCAAGAGAGAGGTACAGTGGAAACCGCCATATATCTAATGAGAAGGCCTCAGGGTACTAGAAAATTGACCGCTAGGAGCATAAGAGATAAAGTTATTAGGACATTTTATTATAACATCTTGGCTGTGATCGAGGTTAGCTTTGTACTTTATTTGTTTAAGCTTGAATGACTTGCTTGATTGCTTATTTGTCTTTTTGTATGGAGGTCTTGTCAGTTAATTCTTAGACTGCTTTAGTATTTTTATGGCCTAAGATTTGGGAGGCCAACCTTTCTGCAATCTACTCCCCAGACAGGACATGTAAATGAGTTTTCTGGTACTTGGCTAAGATCTTGAGGTAAGCGACGTGCACCCTTGAACATGAGCACCTTCTATCGACACGAATCAGCCACAGGGCTACCTTTCAGGAAGTCACGGTGCGCTCCTGAGCACTCAAGAGAAAGAGCAATAACAAGGCAAGAGCCAGGCCGAGTGTGTGAAAGAAGGACGACGCTGCATCAGAATGTTGACGAGTGCCTGGGTACTTAGGTACCTAGATACTTTCCAGTAGAGACATTCCTGGTTGGGCGGCTTCAATTAAAACGACGAAGAAGACGTAAAATATTTGGCAATGTTGACTCCCAGAATCCAAGCGTACCTACGAGCCCCTCAGGGTAATCTCTCTGAAGGTCAACTAAGACCTATTGTCCTATAAATCTAACGACAGGATCGAGAAACCACAGGCCTATCATTCGCTCAAACTCGGTGGGATGCCCAATCTTTGTCATCGTTTTCCCAACTACAGATCATCTTATAATTCCAAACATCAGTACGTCTGCGAATGTGAGTCACATTGAGGTTGATATTCAAGTGTGAAATGAGAAAATCATTGTGCATTGCTCAGATCTTCTATCTCTTGTTACTTTAGGACCCAAGGTCTATCAGTCAAGCTTGTACGTACGGACATCATTCACAGCATCGCGAGCTGTCAACAAACCACTAACAAGGTAAAAGACAATGAGGACAGCCATCAATTGTTTACACCAACTGCATGGCTCAACCCATCTGCGCATCGCCTTGAAGGACGGTGATCTCCAAGTCCACGCGGCCATTCCCCACAAGAACATGACCATGATGCCCAGGAACTGGTTGAAGCATTGCCTGTGTGACAAGTAATACCAGAAAGCAGAGATATAGCCGCAGCCCCTAGGGGCTGGCGAGGCTGGCGTATATAGAAACATCCCACCAAGTCTTACGGGCCCATGATTGTAGAAGCCTAGTGCAGTTACGCAGGTCGAAAGGATTTCCAGCTTGGAAACCATGGCTGAATACAGATGTTTCTTTGGTGGCGGTAGTGGCGGTAGTGGTAGTAAATATAGGAACCTTTTTGCGAAGATATCTTTTTGTGGTAGTCGTGGTTGTAGTTACGATAATGACCTTAGTGCGAGGATATATCTTTGTGACAGTAGTGGTGGTGAAGATAAAGATCTTCTTGTGAGAATGTCTTTAGTAGGTGGATGTTTGGTGACCCCGTAGAAGGATTAACGAAGAGAGAAGGACATTGAAGTTGGAGTTGGGAGTTTTGGTTGTAGAAAAAAGTGCAGGTTTGGATTAGGATGAAGATGGGAGCCTTGGCTCTTGATATAGAGGACAACTCAGTTAAACTCTTCAAGTCGAAAACTTAGATCATGAGAGTCTAGAAGTGTTGGATCCTGACTCACACCTTCACACGGCAACGCGAATATTGTGGCTTTCAACAGTTATTGACTCACAAGAGACCCTACAAAAGAGCTTGTCTGAGCACTGTGGTGTATTACTGCTCAAGCATATAATAGTCAACCAATTTATAAAGTCTCTGCCATCTCTCAAAAACAGATTCATCATTCTTACCTGAAACGACAAGTAAGTGTTTATTCTACATCTATACATTTGGAAAGTTAATTCCAACTACTAAACTGTGTCAACTAATAAATATAATCTCCTCGGAGCCGAATATTTCTTCGACCGAAAATACCTAAATAAAGGTTAGATGCTACAAAGTTTGTAGCAATCCCAGATGGATAATAATTAAAAACTTAGTCTTTATCACGAATCCATTCAACTAATGTGAGAAAGATCTCAGAGGATAAGGTTCTGCATCTTGTGTGGGTGGCGACGCTGATAGTAGGAACAGGATCGTGAACAAGAGATGCCTGAAATTATATTTTATCTTATCTAGGTCACATGTCGAACAAGTCTCGAAGCATGGTATCTAAGCATAGGGCAATGGGATAACTCGTATACTTATTTGTTACGTACCGCTATTATGTCGCAACTTCAGTAAATACATATTCGAAGGACACAACCTGGCTGTGTAGGTATGATACCATGAACGCAATCTGACCACAAAGGAAACCATCCTACAAGAACTTCTCCAAAGACTTGGCCGTGTCGATGATTGACTTCTCAACCGGGTAAAAGTCCTGCCCTGTCAACTTGATCGTCTTGGAAGCATCAAGGATCTTTTCTTCGGGAAAGGCATAACCGGGATAGTATCCCTCGCCAGGCTGTCCAACCTTGATAATGTCCTGCCTATCGGGATATGCCTTGCGAAGCACATCCGCAGCAGCCTGGGGAGGTACAAGGCCCGCTGTCAACAGAAATCGCTCCCCATTCGCCTTTTCAGGATGGTCGACACTAAATACTGCAACTCGGGCAATATCTCGCGCATCGACAAAGCTGGGGTTCGGGACTATTGGTTTGGGGATATCCTGGCCTGAGAACACCTGCCAAATGAAAGCAGTAGTGCCACCAATCTTGGAGATTGACTCGAGGCCTGGCTGTGGTCCCATGACGAAACTATAAAGTCAGTGTTAGAGTTGCGTAAAAAATATGAGTGGCCTGCAAGCCTAAACTTACGTAGGGTTGAGAGCAGTCATTGTGAAAGAAGGCTTCTTTTCGTCGCGAAACTTCCAGAAGGCTCGCTCGCCAGCTACTTTACTCGCAACGTAGATTAATGGACTGGGCGACGCTTTGCCGAGTTTCTTGACGGCATCCAAAGCAGCATCGTTCCAGTCGGCTTCCGTGACTCGGTTTGAAGAGGGGTTGCCAGTTGCAGATATGGCAGCAATAGACGACATCAAGACAACCGATTTTATTGACGGCTCGGTGAGAGCAGACTCCAGGACGCTCTCCGTGCCTTTGATGGCCACTTCAAGAACAGGATCAGGGTCTGTGAAGCTTAAACTCACGCCGGCAGCTAGATGAAGGATTGCATGTACACCTGGGCTCGTGAGAATGTGTTTGTAATGGATGAGACTGGTGACATACCCTTGACAGCTGTATCGAAAGCTCCAGGAGCAACAATGTCCGGCACTTGAACAATCTCAAGGTCACTTCCATATGAAGAAAGAGCCTTTACGAGGGAATCTCCAGAGGCCTTTGATCGGACAGTGCCTCGAACAGCATATCCTGCTTTGAGAAAAGCCTCAACGACACTGCCGGCAATGTAACCATTGGCACCAGTTACCAAGACGATAGGCTTATCAGACATGTTGGGTTGAGTATGGATTTAAGGTTTATTGAATAGTGTTGATGAAATATTCTTTGTGATGAGACTTCTCTCTAGGGAGTCATTATGCTGCTCTTTTATATTCAATATGTAGTCAATTGTTAAATACCAACATCTTCCATCATCGAAGCCGTCGTGACAAAGCACGTCTTTTCTGTCGACATTGTAAGAACCCCGGTTGACTAATTCAAGATAAAGTTCGAAATAACTGATTCGGGCAGATTGATTTTGTCGGATTAGTGAACAAAGCTGGCTCGCTGGCGGCGTAACCTTGTAAGTTGTAGCAACTAAAAGTGGTGAGTAAGCCATCAACCGGGGGTCTTAGTCAACGCCAAAACTCGGGTCAACTTTGACGTCCTAAAGGCCTTTTTTAAGTTACTGATCGGGACTGGGGGTGACGATCGATAAAGGACGAACTAAATATCCCAAACAAAATCCAAAGCAATTGTCGCATCTGTCAATCTGGAGAAAGCATGTTAGAAAAACAGGGGAACGATGTTGTACTGCAATTACGCTCACGTGACCTCGTGATCTATAGCGCGATCCCCAATGACGCAACCGGTTTTAGTAGGCAGTCACTCACACCAAGTTTGCGATTGCGACAAGTTGCGCGCTCGTTCACCCAAGACACCTCTAATTAGGACAATTATCAATATGCTATTAAAATGGTAGGTCGCAAACGTCCTGCGACAAGGTCAAGCACCCGAAGGGGCGCTGCTGCTGCTGCAGCTGTACCAACTGGTGGAGAGATCTACCAGGATATGCTCGCCGAAGCTGGCGTGAATCCAAGAATTCCATCATCACCAGAGAGGCCTCTTAAACGCCGTCGCGCTACACCAAAGAAACCAGTTGCACAAGCAGTGAAGGATCCTGAACCAGTGCCTGAAGACCCTGAACCAAGCAAAGCGCCTCAAGCTGCAGAGGAAGATGATGATGAAGATGAAGACGAGGATATCGAGTTTCAGGATGTCATCCTACCCCAACCAACCATGCAAACCATGGAATTGGAGTCTGAAGATGAATCTGACGAAGAAGAAATCATGTTTGAAGACGTCGACTTCACAGCACCCCTCCAAGACTTGGGCTCGAAACCCGAGGCGCCGCAAGCACTGGAACTCAACCTGACGGCTCAACAATCATCAACAGCGCAAGCAAAAAAGACAGTCGAGCGGCGCAAACCAATTACAAAGGAAGAGCGCAAGATCCGGATCGACGTTCACAAAGCGCATATCCTATGCTTATTGGCTCAAGCTGCGCGTCGCAATCACTGGTGTAACGACGGCAGAGTACAAGATTACTTGCGGCCGCATCTAACAGATAAAACAGTCACTTATTTAACTCCTGGCTCGCATCTTCCGCAGTTTGGACGAACGGAGAGTTTGAAGACTGGTCTCAAGAAAGCTGAAGAGGTGTGGAAGACGAAATACGAAGTTACAGAACGGGGTCTTCGGCGATCTCTATGGGCGGAAGATCCTGAGCAGTTAAACGATGTGTGTAAAGCCGCTCCTTCATCATTTCTTTACTAACCAGTTATACAGTATGAGCCACCTGAGGATATGGAAAGCTGTTTAGACCGTGATGATTTCCGCGAAGCAGCAAAAAAGCTACAAGGCTCTAGAGATGTCGGGGCGCAACTATACTGTGCCCTGTTACGCGGCGTGGGCGTGCAAGCACGACTTGTTTGCTCACTGCAACCTTTGGCATGCACCAATTCTGCTCCGACAATGCCAAAGCAGAAGCAGAAGCCAAAAAAGGGCTTAACGAAAGCGGAGAAGGACGAACAGCTGAAGGCTACCATGGCTAAGTACCAAGAGATGGCCACTGCTGGGTATGGCACACCGTCTAGCGGTTCATCGGCACGCCGAAGGCTGGGACACCCAAATGCAACAGCATATAACTTTACACCAACGATATCACCCCCGAAACCTCAGCCCACTTTTGAAACTCGCAAACGAATAAAAGAGTCGGCATATCCGGTATATTGGGTCGAGATTTTAGATGTGGGACATCAGAAATGGCAGCCGGTAGATGCTGTAGTCACGCACACTTTCTGGAAGCCCAAGGCTATGGAGCCTCCCATTACCGATAAAGAGAATTTTCTATCTTACGTGGTAGCGTTTGAAGCAGATGGTACAGCAAGGGATGTCACAAGAAGATATGCCAAAGCGTACACGGCAAAGACGCGACGAGCAAGAATTGAAACTGTCGCTGAAGACGGCGACGCGTGGTGGAGGCGGGTCATGAAGCTCTACAGCCGACGACGACGAACTGATCTTGACCAAATCGAGGATAACGAACTCGTTGGTATCGAAGCGAGAGAGCCAATGCCGCGAAACGTGCAAGACTTCAAAGACCACCCCGTATTCGCTCTGGAACGACATCTAAGACGTAACGAGGTTCTTGTCCCGGGCGCTACACCATCTGGAACCGTCGCCGCGGGTAGTCGAGGACCGCTAGAGAAGATCTACCGAAGAAGGGATGTTCGCATAGCGAGAACGGCAGATAAATGGTATCGAATGGGCAGAGAAGTAAAAGCGTTGGAAATACCTGTCAAATGGCTACCAAAGAAAGCCAAGCCAAAGAATCCGCTTGACGATGACCACGAGGAGGATACGCAAGGAGATGCAGGAACACCCATCTACACAGAAGACCAAACCGAGCTCTACGAACCACCACCAGTCCGCAACGGTATCGTCCCAAAGAACAAGTTTGGCAACATCGATGTCTACGTCTCAAGCATGGTTCCCGCAGGAGGCGCCCACATCATCCACGAACGCGCCGGACGAGCAGCATTCCTAGCAGGCGTAGACTACGCACCCGCCCTAACAGGCTTTTCATTCAAAGGACGCCACGGAACGGCTGTCTTGACTGGTGTCGTTGTCGCAAAGGAGCATGAAGAGGGCGTACGAACTATAATTGAGAGTCTGGGCGATTTGGAGCAAGAAGTAGAGGATGAGCGCAGACGACATCGCGCGCTAAAGGCATGGAGGAAGTTTATGATGGCTTTGCGTATTAGAGAGCAGATTTGGAGCGGAGTAGATGCAGATGAGCGAATGGCGGCTGACGACAAAGCGGCCAAGGAGGCACAGCTTGATCAAGAGATTGAGGATGTGCCCAGCGATGTTACTGAAGAGTTTGACATGGCTGACGATGATGACATGGGTGGAGGTTTTCTCGTGGAGTAGGTTACATGGGAACAGGCGTTTATTGGGGTGCTCATGGCCATGTGTCTTGGTGGTCACATCGCCCTGGTCCTTTAATATGCTCTCAATACTCTTAGATATAATGCGCAACAGCTTGGTTATAGTCATATTCTTTATTTAAAAATACCAAACACTGACGAGAGCAAATAAACCTATTCAATCAGGTTGCATGCCTCCACTTAAGAAAGGCACGCACCACGTATCTGATATTCAATAACACCATCATACCCAGGATTAGGACAATAGTGGGATACACCTACGATCTCCCAAACATCCATATCTTTCTCCAAATACTGACCGTCTTTTCTTCCGAGTTTTCTTCCTTGACGTTATGTTGCCCCACGATACTGAGGAAAACTTGATCCAACGTCGTCGGACTAACGCTATAATGGCCAACACCTAGTTTCTGCTTGTTTTCCTCCAGCAACACTACCAGATGTCCAATAGCGCTCTGGCTGAGATCTGCATCCTTGCTTGTGATCTCTTCCTCACTACGGCCCGATGTTGCTGCAAGGACTTGACCAGCACGGACCGAAAATCGTATTTGGCCGTGGTATGTCTTTTCATCAACATCAGCAGATGGCAAGGTTTGGCGGATCCAGTCCGTGATTCGTGCCATCTCTTCATCATTTGTGCGTGGAGCAGTGCTCGAGACTAAGTGAATGTGCAAAGCGTCGCCAAACCGATGGCGCAGATTATCTGGTGTTCCGAGTGCAAGCATTCTTCGTGCGAGAATACCAGCCCGACCCGCAAGTGCATCAGCCTCTTCCATGCTGTGCGTTGTGAGGAGAATCGATCTTCCAGGGACGGTGGCTTCCAGAGTCTTCCACATGACACGCTTGGAGGCTGCGTCCAAACCAGAAGAAGGTTCGTCGAGTAGCACGACTGTAGGATTGCCCATCAAAGCAATACCGAGACTTAGTTTTCGTTTGTTTCCTCCTGACAAAGCATGCGCCATTCGGGTAGCAAAAGACTCGAGTCCCACTGCTTGCATAACTGCCCTCACGTTGTGCTCAACTTCCTCGATGCCTCTGACCTTGGCATAGAATTCGAGGTGTTCACGCACTGTCATCTGGTCCATAGCATCAAATTGAGGGCACACACCCAGGTTAGCACGAGCAGCAGCAAGGTTTTTGTTGACTGAGATGTCCTCCACCAACACGTCACCACCATTTCGGTCAGGCTTGATGTCGCCGCGAATAAGGGAAATTGTGGTGGACTTTCCAGCACCGTTGGGTCCAAGAAGTGCAAACACTTCACCACGCCGGATACCGAAAGTGACATTGTCCACAGCTGTGTTGTTCCGGAAGCTCTTCGTAAGATGCATAACTCGAAGGCCGTGCTCATTCTCTGCATTTTTGGTGACCTTGTTGCGCTCGCTGATGATATCTTCGTCGATTTGTTCCTCGTCTGAGTCGGTGTCTTTCTTTTTTCCATGGAGCAGACCTCTGATCGAGGCTCCAGCTGATCCTGTATCGAGCCAAATCAAGAGGCCGAAGAAAATGATCGATTGAAGAATAAGGTACAGAATAGGTCCACCATAGTAGAGAATACCGCTTGGATTGGCTGTCAGCTCGGTATCGTCACAGGCCGTAGAGAAGAGGTTCGTGGCAATAAATAAGGCCTTCAATGCTGAGCCGATAGGCGCAAACGCAGAGATGAGAAAGGTGACAAGACGCAGAGTACTGTCAACTTTGGTTACAGGCGTATACGTCAAAACAGACATGTATGCGACGATGTACACAACAAATACAAGGGTCTGACTCGCCGCAGCCCAGGCGAACGTCCCCAATTGGGTTGAGGTGAACAGTGAAACAATGTATGCGAAAAGTGTCGAGGCTATTCCGTAGAGGAATAGGATGAGAAAAACGTATCCTAGGTGGAACCAAATGTCGGACACGCCAACCCAAATTGCTGCTGCAATACTTGTGGCAAGAAAGACTATGATGAGGTCGAACAGAAGGTATGCGATCCAAAGCGGAAATGGCCGAACACCGTTTGAATATTGAAGACCACGGACATACTTTCGTCGTTCATTGCTTGGATACAGGGCGAAGAAGGCTGGGTAGACCGAAAGCGCAATCGACATGTACACGATCATCTGGAGTGAGTCGCCTGTAGAGGGGCTGATAGGAATTTCCAGGTTGCTCCATGTTGTGGAGATTATTGTCTTGGTCAATAATACATCCAAGATCTGCTGTGCTTGGATGGGGCTCGAGATGAAGAGATTAGCAACCCAAGCAAAGGTAGGACCTTGCTTGTCGTCTCCAAGCCAGAAACCAGTAGTGATTATCTTCCGGCCACTTGCAATACTGTCCTTAAACTCCTGGAAAGTATCAACCTTGATAACGTTGTCTTCAGGAATACCAGGAAATAAAGCGGAGCTGAGGTTACTGAATCCAGACGCGATAAACTTCTCCGTCGGTCCCATCAGGAAGTATATTTGCTCTCCAGCTTCACGTTGGCTGAAAATGTCTTGTCGAGAAGTGGTTCGCGAGGCTTGGTCTGCCGGTTGACAACTGGGTGTTGTCTCGTCCATAACAAAGATTGCCGTCAACCCGGCGGCAAATATGGGTAGAAGAAAGGCGAACAAGTACAAGAGTCGGTTTCTCTTAAGAATCGTTAAGCGTTTGCGGAAGAGGATCATAGCCTGCTTTGCGTATCCAATGCGTTGTCCGTTCGTAAGCTCCAGCCCTGGCTTCTCGATGCTGTTCTCCTTTGATGACATTTTCTCGGTTGAGGGTACAGATAGAGCTTGGTTGTTATTACGGAAAGCTTCTTCATCTTTGATCTCTTCGGCAACCTGAAGGAAAACATCTTCAATTGTTGGCCCCGAGAACCGATACTCGCCCACGCCGGCAGCCTCAAGGTTCTTGATGACAACAGCAGCAAGTTGCGATGATGGGGCGGTGTATGTGATAAGATCAAAAGCATCCTTCTTCACAACCCCATCGATATCAGGAGTTTCACGAACACCGATATCCTTGGGAACATGAACCCGATACCCACCGCCCATTCTATCCTTTAGCTCTACAGAAGAGCCTTCGGCGCGAAGAGTGCCCTTGGACAAGATGGCGATATAGTCGGCAAGAAGATCGGCTTCGTCCAGGAAGTGAGTAGTCAAGATCATGGTACGCCTTCCACGTTCAGCCAAAATAATGTCCCAGAGTTTTCTTCTGGAAAGGGGATCGATGCCACTGCTGACTTCGTCAACACAGCATACAGCACTGCCACCGGTCAACATGAGTCCGAGTTGGAGCTTTCGTTTCTGTCCACCCGATAGTGTTTTGGCAAAAGCATTTCGCTTGGCGTAAAGATCGATGGATCTGATAAGTTCTTCGATTTGGTGAGCGTCGGCTCTGTCGTTTGGTGCCTTGAGGTGGTTAAAAATGCGAATGTGCTCTTCTACCGTCAAATCATCCCAAATCACATTCTTCTGAGGGGCTATTCCAAGACCGCCCCGGCCATCTATTTCGATCGATCCACTCGTCAACTTATTCATGCCCGAGATAGCATCGAGTGTTGTACTCTTTCCACTTCCGTTGGCACCGAGGAGGGCGATGATTTGGCCTTGACCAATGTTGAGATCCAGTTCGCTGACAGCACGAACGGGTTGTTTCTTGTTTGCGCCTCGGCGGAAAAGTCTCGAAAAGAAATTCGGGTTGTACGTCTTCGAGAACTGTCGCAGTTGAACAGCGTTGCTACCCATTCGGTCAACGTCGGACTGGTTCACGAGAATCTTGCGACCTGGAGTATCGTTGCTGAATAGAGCATGCTCGATAAAGGCTCCGATCAGCGGATAAGCAAAAATCTGGATGATTAGAAACACCCAGAGGACAATGCCTGGAAGAGCCGAAGGGCTGTTTGGAGCCGATTCGAAGAGGTTGGTGGGTCTTTCGACCTCTTCGAAATGAGCCATGTCGGCGATGAAGAAAACGAACGCAGATGGGGTGAACAAAAACGACAGTACAGTAACAGGAACCGTTCCAGGAGAAGTAAGTACCTGCGAAACAATGCCAAGGATTGCAACTACCAAGATGGCAGTAATACCACTGAGCTGGGCCTTTTTGAAGATCGATGCAAATAGCAGGGATATAGAAGAAAAGGCGAGACCTGCAATGACGTGAAAGACGAGAACGATAGCCATACTAGTTTTGGCGAAGACACCTCCACGGACAATGACAGAGCCAATAACCCAAGCTGGAAGGTAGATGAGGGAGAACGAAAGGTGGTGAGCAATGATTCTTGCCACCATAGCAAGCCAGGGTTTCCGAACTGGCATCATGGCATCGATCAGAGTAGACATTCCACTTTCGCGTTCTGTGGCGATGAACCCAGTGAGGTGGTAGGTGACCCAAACAACAGTGCCCAAAAATGCCACACCCATCCAGCCTATGATCGCCTTTTGAAACCGTCTTCTAATCTCTCTGTCTCTCTCTTCCGGTGTCATGCTGGTGAAGGGATATTCAGAGATGTCGTCCAAGGTCGTGCTATTTGAGTTGTTGAGACGGGTAATGGCTTGGTCGACGGCATGCTGAAGCGGCATAATGTAGATTTGTTGATCATTGGCCTTGTCTACACGGAACTTTGCAGGGGCATATTCGAAAGCTCCGTCGGCACGAATGGTGTAGTTCCAGATGCCTTGGGAGGATGACTCCATAACGATAGCGCCAAAACATCTCGAGACACCTCTCAGATTGCTTGGGCAGTTGTTGGTTAATTCGTCCTCATTGTCAACGAAGACAACCTCAAAGTCGACTTCAGCAGATTTCGCAGCATCTTCGAACTTGGATTTCACGGAACTGAATACGCGGTTGACGTCTGTATCGTTGTTGCCATTGTTGACGAGCACTAATTTCTCACGACCGTTGTTGGTTGCCTTTGTAATGGCCTCGTCGAGAGGCATCAAGGGAGCGACATTGCCAATTCCGAACTTAGCGGGAGGGACAAGTAGGTTTTTGGTAAAACTAAACAAGGCAGCGAGAAAGATTGGCAAGATGAAGGCCATCCAAATACATAGTGCCAGGTGACGGAAGAGAAGAATACGGAAGTTCTTCCCCATGAGGGTGCCGACCTGTTTGATGAAGGCCATGATGATTCAATGCAGAGTGGCAGAGGCCACGAGTGCACGAAGGGGGGGTATCAATTAATAGAGATATTGTACGTAGAGTAACATGTAAGATGCTTGTTTGTAAGAAAGAAGTTTAAAGGATGCTGGAGTCGGCGAAGTAATGCTTGGAGTGGCTCGGTTGCGTCGTGGGCCCACAGGGAGTACCTGGTTAGTGGAAGGAACAGTGGAGTTGAAGTTTTAGGCTTTGTTTTGACAAGTACGACCGGGACTTTTAGAAGGGAAGTTAGTCTCATTTAAACCGACGAGTATTCACTCTGTCAAGTCCAAAAGTCGTAATGGTCTACGCGTGCTTATTTTATTATGCCTGGTCAACTCGATTATTGTCCATCTGCGCCGCTAACTAAGAAACTCTGCCCTCCCCTTGATCGAATTTGGTGCATTAGGCGATGCGTTAGGGGGAGCGAGGCGTTGAGACATCCAAACAACCCCTGCTGGGCTTCGATCTAAAGCTTGTGGCGGGATCTTAATTGCAACGACACGTCTAATTAACCTATCATGTAACCGCTGGATTGAGTTTGGGGAATACGGAGTACGACAATTACAACAAGACCGAATGCGATAAAAACATGGTCTCATATCTCACCCCTTGGGCTCTGTAGTTGAAGTTGAAGCGGAGTACGGGGTTTATTTGCCCACCCTGGGTCTCCCTCGGCTGTGTCGTACATACGGGACCCGCATATAAGTTTAGAGCCGCCTCCTGTTCAAAATCTATGATTCTTCCTTTTTTGATACGCATACGGAGCAATGCCCGAGAATGTCATTCCCGTAGAAAGCACTAAACCAGCATTTTACCATCCAATGAGCATTTGATCGCATGACAGAACTAACCACCGCCAAATGAAACGAATTCGATGTCGGGAATTCGGGCTAAAAATCATGCCGATGACAGCGTCAGCCCAGCGCGCCAACCCTTGTAGCGTCGCGTCCACCCTTGGCGGTTTTACGGCTTTGGAATTGGTGAATAATGTGTACCTATTTGACCTTGGCGTTGCCAAGCTGTCGGTAAGATAACCTCAAGATTAGCACAGCCTCAATACACATTGCGCGTTGCGTCAAATTACAACGTCGCCCGGTCCATATACAATTTTGTGTATCACGTTGTGTTGAGAGAAGTCGTGCAAAGTTCCGTAACTACCTACGGTACCGGTCCTTAAACTTATTACCGCTGCCGATTCCCGTAAACTAAGTGGGGAACCGTTCTTCGTGTTAGTCGCAATACCAAACCACAAGGCAGAGGTAGTAGAGTAACTAGGCGGGCATACCAAACATTTCATTTGACTTTTCGATTGACAATCTAGTTGTTTGCACCCTCTATGGAGCTGTCGTTCGTATGCTTGTTCCGTGACTTTCTTTGTCGTTGCTCCTAACAACGTTGCGCCTAGCCATGAGCCAGAGAGTATCGAATAGAGTAAACTCATAAAGGTCCGGGCAAACAAATCGAGAACATAGTAATGCAATATGTTGTTCTCAAAGACTGTGAGATCAACCACAATGCTAGATACAAGTGATATCTTTGTTCAACGTTGAGCACATTGGGGGCCAGTGAACAACGTCTCAACCTTTGTCTGGTCAATTATCTTGTTCACCCAGTCTTCACGCACAAATATCTTGTCCAAAATGCAGAAACAAAGACCCTGTGGAACACCATTCAGATGCGATTCTGTTCAACGAATTTGTATCAAGTATATATCCTACTCACAGTCATGCTCCCAGAAATGCAGTCTGAGACTTGGTCCAACTTTTCGACATTACTGACACAACTAAATCATCAACGAAAGCTAAGTTATCAATCAAGTATCACAACAACAAAACAACAACGCAAAATACCGCCATCATGTGCTATCGAGTAGTTACTCACACAATGCGCTGCGACATGCGCCCCGTCATCTCCAGCGGAGCCACAATCTACACTGATCCCTTTGCAGAGACCATGTCATGCACCTGCATCAACGAGCATCTTGCTCGTCCTTGGCTTCAGTGTGATGACCATGGCTGCTGTATGAAGACTGCCAAAATGGAGTGGTGTCCCGATGTCCACACATGCAACCATGTCACCGAGCTCCACCGATATAACCAGGCCCGTCCTCGATCGCGAAACATCTGGAAGACTACCACCAGTTCTATCTGGAGCCTTCCCACTCCTCTGGAGGAACCTGAGAGCTGGATTGAGGTTGTAGATGTAATTAACGCTCTCTTCCCAAAGGGTGTGACACACATGGAAACAATTTCACCGCACCTCGACGAAGCTGTCAACAATCTCCTACATGTAGGTCGTCTCATTGTCACCCTAGAGGCTCAACTGGCCAACCTCCTTGACGATATTCATTTTCGTAGGGAGGTTCACAATGCTTTTCACGGCTTACAGTGTGAGCGTGTGCTGAACGAGTGGGAATGTAAGGCTAGAGGCCCCATCGAAGCTGGTGCAGCGATGGCTACACAAATGAGGAAAACACTTGCGACGCAACGACGGTTGTTTGAAGCAAGTTGGTCGTTTATCGACGTAATTCTCAGATACCACGAAGAAAAACCAACCTCAGTGGAAGACTTTGCAGTCAAGAAACTGGAGGTAGTCTGGGATGATGCTACAAACAGAGGTTCTTGGCCTGGACCATGGATATGATCCATGCATTCGAGATTGGAGTATATTAGGGAGTTAAGTGCTGCGGGTTAGCATGTCAAAACATTGCTTTTTTTCTTTTTAATAGAATGGACACTATAGATTGGGAGCTTTTATGGGTAAAAAGAAGATTAGAATTCATAATCAATAACAACTTAACATATCAAACCAATTGTGTCTTGTGCAAGTGTGAAAAGGAGAAAAAGTCCAGGTGGTTGAGCTTCACTGCAGGATAGTGGGTCTGGCATGTCTTGGGGTATATAATCTGTAATAAATCTGCTGACAATCACCATTAATAAGCCGTCATCGTATAGGGGTCAGTACATCAGTTTGTGGCTCTTCGAAGCACTGAAAACGCAAGTTCGAGTCTTGCTGACGGCAAAACTTTAACTTTTGGGGTTTAATTTGAATTATATCTTTTTGAAGAAGCCGAAATATGCACTCATTATTTTGGTATTTTTCTGTTGTGTTGTGGAAAGGTGGTGTGTTGCGAATGACTGGGCATCCCTTCAATATAGATCTCACCTCTACGAACACAGACTTTCATGCAGCTGATTCAAGACATCGATGTATCCTCGGAGTAATTACTGTGTAGACCTAGATAACTGCCAGGATGGTCACACGAAGATAGACTCCATATCACCCTGAGGTCTTAGGAGCCATTGCCCTATGGGGGTGCATCGAGACCTGTTCTGTTGGTGGTCTGTAAATCTGGCTATCGTCGTCTATTATCGAATTTTTGTCTGTGGCCGCCGACGTAGTTCAAGGGATGCTACCTGGTATATACAGTACGTTATCCGCCCTCACGCTTGTTAAATTAGAAACTCCCAGGTTCTTTCCCAGATTATCTTTCATCATTAGCCACTATTACCAAAACCTGTGATCTCTGGTTCACTGCTGGTCCTGCTTGATAGCGCCCTGAAGCCACAAGGCAGGGCGAAGAGACCCATCCCATGAACAGCCAGATGTTATTTTCTCTGGCGTACGGTCTTGCAATTCCCATGTCTTTTCCTACTCAAAGAGCTGGGTGCACGTTTCTTTGTCACTGATTGCCTAGTAATGCATAGCAGGCCTCATGAATTGTGCGTGCTAAATTACAGAGATGATTAGTATCGGGTGTACCATCCGTCGTCTGATCTTCTGGTAGAAGTCCGTTGTATCATCACTTACTATCTCGTATTTAGTATACGTCAGATACTGTTTGCGGATGCTATCACAGCCGATACGGAGTTCATAAATTATCAACATTATGCTCTCTGATTAAGAGACACTGTGCATAGGCTAGATTGACGTAAATAGCGGAAGAATCTTTCCACTCAAGTTTGCTAGCAAAAGAAGCCATCATTAAGTCCATAGTGAGAGAAGTGAATATATAACGATGCGGGCCTGCTTCGACTAGACGCCTACGAAGAGCATGTTGATGTTACTATTCCAAAAGCCGGTCAGCTAAGCAAGATGGGACCTCTTACATCCGATATGAATCGTTACCAATGCCGCCGTTTCATTATTTCCTTGCATTTATTCCGTATGTGGTTTTGGCTAAAGACGCTATTCTCGGTTTCTGGAACAATAAAGTCAATATCAAGCGATGTGCAATTAAGTTTGTATCCGTATCTACATGTCAATTGTTACTGTCTATTTATTTCTATAAACAAAATGCTTTGTTTGATCTTGTGCCAACCAACAAAAGAACAAAGAGCCAATAGAATAACATCCAGGCACAATCATCATCCAAATCTAGGTGTCATGCCTACCCCACCACACGTCAACTTCATGGAGGGTCCTGCCTGTCAGCACTCAAAATCACCAACCAAAATCAACCCTCCAAACTCATCTACTGCTCCCAGTAGAAATAACAAAAGATAAAGTCATTTGCCGTCAGCAAGACTCGAACTTGCGTTTCCAGTGATTCGAATGAAACCACAAACTGGTGTACTGACCCCTATACGATGACGGCTTTTATTGTTGACATGGGTCGAGCAAAACTCTGTATATGACGGTCTGGGTAGTACCCACTTCATTCGGGAAGAATCTCATGTGAACTTTCAAGATTTAGGGAAGAAAACTGTTAACACAGTTAATTTTACAGTTATGGAGAGTAATTGACTTTAACTCCTAGAGCTCCATCAACCTTTAAAATGGGGTGCATAGCCGCTTTCAATCTTCCAGTTCTCCGGTTCCTTATTTAGTCAGCTCGCAGAGGAAAGGAAGCTACACCTTGCATGAGCAAATTTACGGTTCACATCTTCACAACATCACCCACACAAATTCTCTTCAACAAGTTCTTCTTTATATGATCAATATCTCATCAATTGCTTCATAAAAACATAAGAGATTCCCAAATGATAGCAACAATGGTATCCTGCAGCTCCTATCCAAAAAGTATACCCAGTCACAATGTCCCGCCAAATAACGCCTTGATGTCGAATCTATCCGTTCGACCGATTATTCTTTCTTATTAATTTATTCGCTTATTTGGTGATGAAGCCAAGGTAATCAGCAACGATCAGTGTCACCATACTGCAAGTCAAGTTAGCGGACTGTTCAACGATATCCAGCGGACAGGAACACTTACGCGTGAGGAGCGATGCGGACGTAGTATGTGCCGAAACCACGGTAGAAACGACCAAGACCCTCCTGCTTGGCAACCTTGGAGAAGCAGTCGATCATGCTTCGGTAGGGGAGCTTGCCGTCGGGGCCCTTGGACTGCTTTTGCAGACGTGTCTTGACAAAGTCAAAGGGCAGTGAGAAGAATGAAGCGAAGAAACCGGCAACGGCACTGGCAGTGAGAGTCTGGGTTCGTGCAGAGAGATCGGTGTTCTTCTTGAGTTGGACCTTGGCCTCACTGAAGAAGGCAAGTTGACCAAAGTTGAGAGCCATGGCGCGGGCCACTGTGGGAGCAGCACCGGCCCAAAGAGCACCCACACCTTCGCTCTTTGCGATGCTGCTGAGAGCATCAATGACGGACTTGTAGTTCTTTCGCTCGGCGAGGGGCTTGAGGCCGTCGCTCTGCATTCGAATGAGGGCGAGATCAGCAGGGTTACCGATCATGGCAGCAATACCACCAGCGGTAAGACCAGCAGTGGCTCTCTCCTTGAAACCAACTGTTCGGCCTTCAGTCTTTGCTCGGGCGGACAGGTTGCCCATCAATGTGTCGAACATGCCCAAGCGGGCGGTGGTGTAGACGGCCTGGCGCAGAAGACCTGCTGATAGACCAGTGTAAAGGTCAAGGAACTTTCCGCTGGCGATGATCTGTCGAGTGACAGCCAAGGGACTGGGCTTGGGGCCAGTGGCAGTTCCCTCGCCAGCGAGTTGGATGCGAACCTTGACCATGTCGACAGGCTGGATGACTGTGGTGGCTACCATGCCGGCAATGCCTCCGTTGATGAAGGGGAGGGCGGCCCTCATGAGAGGTGTGTGAAGAAGGTCATTGGCAATAGCGGCCGAGTCGCCTCGGGCCTTTGAGCGAGCTGATTCAGCTGCTTGCTTAAATGTTTGGCTCATGATGGATATGTGGAGGTGAGTTCGGTTCGAAGAGAAGTCGATCTAACAAGACTAGGTCGATTCTTATTGTCTATGAGGAAGGGTAGGCAAATGTGTTCGAGGCTGGTCTGGTGTAAGTGCAAGTTCAGATGCAAGTCGTGGGCATGATTGGGTCTTTATAATATCATGACTGCTTATACAGGACAGTACCAATCCCGGCCGACTACGGCTAGGACAACACCATCAGGTTACAGCCATCTTTCAGGAACCGAAGACATCCGAAAGCCAGACCAGGCCAGTGACATAGCGCTTGAGCTTGAGCTTGAGCTTGGAAATGGATGCCCGGACCTGAACTGCCTTTGGCGTGGGGGACATTGAGTCTTGTCTTGGGGGGTCTGGTGAGGGACTCGAGGGGTGTATGCAGATGACAGGAGCCAGGCATGAACGGGGCGGGGGTAGATGCCCGCTGCTGGGGCTGCTGGGTCCCCTCCCGCGGCACAGGCACAGTGGGCCTTCCCCGCCATGTCTTAGGCGTTGCAGCAGCTGGAGATGGAGCATCAACAGAGTCAGAAAAGAGCTTACCAAAGAACAAGCAGAAGAAAGGGATGGATATCCGAGGAGCTTAGGGGATTGTATGCTTCCGCGTCTAATTGCCGTCGAGGATTAGATACAGCGACAAACAGGAAGGAAACAAAGACGACTGCCGAGGAGAGAGCTTACAATGGAGATCGAAAGACGAAACGGAAGCTCTCTAATACAGGGCGCGAAGCCACTTGTTGATGGTTGAGTAGAGGGAGTTATCGAAAGTGTTGATATTGGGATCTCAAGAAAACAGTTTTGGGCGTCTCAACAACAATGTTCCGGCGCAGTTGAGTGCTGTAACAGGGCAAAAAAGAGGCTTTATGATCGGCGTCACGTTCGAATGATGGAAGGAAGAGCAGCAAGATGTGGGAGGAAAGCTCAGAATTAAAGAGCAGCAGGCAATCAAGCGACACGAGAGGATGAGCTATTGATACCTCTTTCAGATGGCCAACGAAAGAGGGGAATCTCTCCGAACGACCGAGAGAAAGGCGAAACAGATGCCATTTCTACGGACACTGCTACATCAAGAGCACGAGACCTGCTTTTGGTGTTGATCCAGCTCAGCGTTGTGAAGCCGGCGCGTCGATATCAACCACTGACGACCCTCCACCAGTGACCAGAGAGGGAAGAGAAGGGCGCCCGCCGAGCCACTCACAAAAGAACGTCACATACCAAGGTTCAGTCCGTCCAAGCTGTACAGTAGCACAGTGAACAAGGACAAGATGCGTTCAGCTTTGCAGTACAGTGTGCAGCGGGCTATCGGCTTTTGTGTAGAATGCGGGGAAGAAGGAGCGTTTTCGTCAATGATTGAAGCAGGTTAATGACATGATGATCAAGGTCCCGTAGTCTGAAAAAGCTACCAGCGCGTTGCTTAGCCAATTCAAGTGGTAATCAACGTGATGTCGTTGGTGTAACTCGGGATTGGCAACCCCTCATTCCATGCTGATAGTTGTAGCCAGAGCTGTAACAGTAAAAAGCTGTGGCATTTGGCAAAGCGGTTGAATAGCTAATTATAGAATCCTGGTATTTGTTGAAATGCATATCGAATTGATACATGCTGAATTGATTGCAAAGCTATCGTAATTGTCTGTACCTTAAGCTTTGGTCTGCTTATGCTGGCAATGAGGGGCTGGTCTGCCTACTTATCCGAAAGCAATTAAGCGTCATCTCAATGGCTGGAGTTGGAGCTGCAGCAACGCCAGGCGTGGAATATCAAGTACCTTAGAACGAGTCACATGTAGCCAAGGTCTAGGCTTTCGTCTTACTTGGAGCCAGACAATGAACTCTAGCAATGACGCAACAGACGGTAATAAACGGGAGCTATCTCATTGGCTGCGCAGGATGATATCAACAATTGGATGCTGACACGACTTGATATCAAGACATCACTTTTTGATGACAGTAACATTGTAGATTGGTCTTGCTTGGATTCGTGCTCCCTTTGATGGGTACCTACTATTCAACAACTGAACCGTCAGTATGGCTCGCAGTGGATGTTGGTGGATACATGGAGGCCTTAACACTGCCGACCCGAACATGACTCCACTACAGCTACCGATTTGCAGCTCCACAGAGTCTATCTCGTCTTTGTCAAGTGTTTGACTCGATTCAACGCCTTGTTATACTTCAATGCCGCTATCTAGTTTACACTCGATCCATTACAAGCCGAGCATTGATACAAATCACCCGAAATATATTTCTATCATGACAGCCCCCGACGCCTAAACCGCCCAAAAACCTGCACCTAATTCCCAGCTAGTCTAAATCCCATTCCCGTCTCACCCCCGGTCGTCATCGGAAACCAAACAAGGGTCGTTTGAGACTAGGACATTGAAGTCCTGAGATGATACAAGGATATACGACTATACGTAACTAATGAGAATATTATTCTTCACCGAGCGTCTAACGTAGTAGCTATTGTCTAATTAAAGCCGCAACACTGGTCCGTCTATATCTGATATCCTCGGTTATGAGACTCTCAACGCGTCACTTGCGATAATGCCGTGGAACATAATCCGAGGAACGTGCAACTTTGTTGAACTTGCTCAAGAAAGGATGCAGATGCAACAGTATTCGCTCATGTGTAACTTCAAGTTAACTTGCACACAGAGTATTCATCTTGACATGTGAAGTGTCTCTAACGTCCATCTTTCCCAACAATAGATATCCTATCACTGCACAGCGGCCCGTTTCTTCCAGCGTAATCTGCAACATGCTGTAAACGCTCAACGACGAAATTACACCTATCAAACCACAAGGGTTCACGTTAGGCCCTGAAACTGAGCCTCAACCCAAGATACCTTGTCTAGGTGGTGTCTGTAGAGAAAGACAAGGTGTGAATCAGGAAAATTCCATCATGGCTCAGGGTAAATGATGTGCGCTCTTGCAAGTCCGGCGCAGGATCCCGAGGAAGCTTGTTCCGTTCGCAAATACCGATAAGCAGACCGCTAGACCAACCTTATCACAGGGTAATACTGGACAAGCATGTGAATTGGGTTGGGGCTTCAACAAATGCCTGGTCCTTGTCTCCAACAGAGAAGAAAAAATAAAAAATTGGAGTTGAGACATGAATCGCTTTCTCATGATGGAACAAACCCCAACCCCCAAAGACGTTCAGCCCTGTATGATTGACCCCAAAATCGTGATATTTTGTTTTTCGCAGTGACTGGCAAGACATGTTGCTGTCTCAAATCTTTCGTGGCTTCACCGGTATCTTTAGTTTCACATGCCTATCTTCCCTTCAGTTTGGTGAGTAGTTCCTTTTGCATAGATAACAGACAGGTGGATACATGTTGAGGCATCATGGCAATGGCCGTTTAGAGTATTTGGGGGTTGAAACCAACACTCACCACAATCTGTTGCGCCATGACACGGTAAGAAACGGTTATCAACGCTTCATAAATTTGCATAGAGTTTTTCTATCGTAGGAACTCATTCCCATTCTTGACGGGGTTACTCCATTTCATCCCCCAAGAGCACTCCATCTTCATGATATGTCGATACCAAGGCCCCCAGATTTCTCCGCCAAGACTCACCCGGTTTCGACCGTAATGCCTAGTAGTCCATTACGTCTCGAACAATGCCAAGAATCATGCCTCATCTAAAAAGAGTTTCGTCTAGTTGGTCGGAGATGTAAATTTTGTAACGTGGTATCCCTTGAGTTTTGTCCTAGACAACTTACATGCTGGCAAGTGGTTTGTTGTAGCATAAACCGGGTTTTGATGTGCGAAAACACTAATCACCCCTACCAAAATATGTATTTCCTTTTCTCTCTCTAACCTAACCGAAACATTATTTGATACCAGTAATTCGTCTTGCATTGCTCAACGCCAATTGTCTGGTGGGTCTCCGGACTTTGACTTGCGAGAATGCACTCTTTTTTTGTTCCCTTGTCAGCGATCCATGTAGTCTAGATCCACACTCTCCAACGACATTTCACTGATTTGATTGATGTTTGACATTGTTGCTTATATTGCAACTCTATCCACGGTAACTAATCGGCATCTCATCGAACCGAGCTGGACGGGAAGCCTTTCGGATTACGAGATCAAGCAACGTGCATAAAAAAATTCATGAAAAACAAGGGTCCTGACATTTCGGACATTTCGATTACTTGATTTGCGGCTTATAGTGACAGCATAGTCCATTTTTACATACGAATACTTCCAGAACGATATCATCTATACCCGAGGTTGTGACAAGAATGCACTTCACTTATATCGCTCTATCATGCGGAAGTTCAATCACCGCCAAGAAGTCAGCCATGTAGATTGATGGGCCTAGACTAAAATACTACTACCGAACACTGCCGCGGGTATCTCGATAGATTGAACTATGAATGACGTATCAGGGTGTATCTGAGCCCAATGTTAAGAAGAATAGCATTGATGTTCTAGAAGAGCTGGTCTCGGTCAGCCTCCGAAGATGTGTAAGCCCAAGGTTTCAAGGCATGACGGAGACACAGAATTAGAGATTCGATTGCAAAGAATTATTCCTTTTTGCCATGAAGGTTGGGAGGCTTCATTATATTTTACGTTTCTCAATGAGATAACTGATATACACATAAAGCTACGCTGACTGACAACAATCCAGAGTTCTAGACAAGCAGAGCTCAATGGTGAAAACTCCAAGCTATACCATATCAACATTCAACCTGTGCATAGTAAGTACTAATTCCGATAGTTAAATAACGATATAATACCTGTAGCACTCAGGTATGTTAGTACCCAAGATCCAGTTTGTACAAGTCGATCCCCCGCATGCATTTACAATGCCCCACTATCGCGATATGAATATGGGTGAAGCAACTGCTGTTGAGCTAGTGATCCATTTCGCACTGTGCTTAACTATGCTGGCATCAGGCGACAATACAGTTATCGTCTTATCTCGCGCACTCAGAAGTTTTGTTGCAGCCCCGATATAGAACTTTTTGCGACACAACAGAAGCCATCGCCAACCAACATAAAACAGACCCAACAATGCCCAAACGAAAGCGCGGAGAACCCAATCTGGGAGAGAAGCTGGAGAAGCATTGCAATGATGTTTCCAAGGCACTCAAAGCCGCAAAGGGTCTAGAGCGCCAGCGATACAGCAAAAGACTTCACGAAGATGGAGTCGAGTCTGACAAGAAGGAAAGATTGGAACGAGAGGTGACTGTTCTTAAGGTAACAATCTCCCACAATTATCGCATTCGCATTTTTTCTAATTGGAATCTACTAGTCGCTCGATCTTCATCAAACTGCTCGCGCTCACTTGTACTCGTCGATTCTCAAAGTCAAGGACCTCGCCGCATCGCCCAACCTTCCCCAAGAGATCCGCACAGGCGTTCCCAAGCCCGAACTCACACCCGAAGAACAAGCTGCTCTGCATAATGTCACCAGCGGACTGTACAACCGCGAACTCGTCAAGCAGGCCGTCACTCGCGCCATCACCACATTCTGCGAGGCCCTCAACGTCCCTCTACCCGGAAAGGCGAAGCGTGTGCGAAAGTCCAAGAAAGAAGAGAAAGAAGAGCAGCCGTCCGACAGGATAGAGGAGGAGCCCAAGCCAGAGGTCAAGAAAGACGTGCGCGCATCGGTCGAGAAGGAAGAGGAAGAGGCTGGTGCTGAATCAGAATTTGAGGGTTTCTCTGATCATGATGATGATCCTCCCCAAGAACCTGAGGATGTTGATAGCGAGGACGCAGCGGACGAGGAAAAGGCACTGTCAAAATACGATCATTTACTAGGTGGATCTTCAGATTCAGAGGACGAAGATGATTTCAACCACGAGAGATACGCGCAATTCAAGGGTAAAGAGCAGGTTAACCTCGACGATATTTCCGACGGTGGCTCAGACGCAGCACTCGGTCTCGGTTCCGGATCGGAATCAGAAGAGGAATCAGACGAAGAAGAGAAACTCTCAATCTCAGCATCCCCTTCACCACCTCCAGCCAAGAAAAAGAAGAGCAAGGAAAAGGCAGAAACCGCCAGACCCCGCGCCTCGACTTTCTTACCCACACTCATGGGCGGTTACATCTCGGGTTCTGAATCCGCTTCTGACGTTGACGTCGCGCCTGCCAAGAAGCGTCTCGGCCAAAAACAACGACAGGCCATCTGGGAGAAGAAATTCGGCAACAAAGCCAAGCACTTGCAGAAGCCAGCCTGGGAATCAAAGAACGGTCGCGACGCTGGCTGGGACGGCAAACGTGGTGCCGTGGAGGCTGGAGACGGCCCACGAACACCCTGGAAGAAGGGCATTCGCAACCCTCTTGCTGCTAAGCAAGGCGGCGCGGAGAGCAGGCCTGAGGTGAAGAGACCGCCACCAAAGAAGGATGATGAAGGAGTTCTACATCCTAGTTGGGCGGCGAGGAAGCAGGCCAAGGACGCAGAAAAGACAGCGGCGTTTGCGGGATCAAAGATTACTTTTGACTAGGCGTACTAAGAGCATAGCGATACCAGGGGTCAATAAAAGTTTAGTTGTATATATATGTATGTCATGATTCTCTTTGCTACGAAGGTGTTTGATGCTGCACATACACAGGCAAACCTCCCTCCATAGGCAAAGTTAAGCTACTTTTGCTCACTCTCTCGCCCTCAAACGCAGGCTCAAACTTAAACAGGGGAACTAATCTCGCCAATGTCTGTACCGCGACTAACTCTGCCATCTTCTTCCCCAAACATACCCGTGGTCCACCATTGAACACGGGAAACTCAGCCGCTGGACGCTGAGCAACGGTCACATCTCCAGCTAGTGATGTAGTAAGCCAGCGCTCAGGACGGAAATCATCTGCGTTAGGACCCCATGTTGTGTGTGAACGTCCCATCGCCCAAGCACACCACACCACGATAGCGCCGGCGGGAAGAAATGTTCCGTCTGGGAGAGTAGTTGCTTGTTGAGCTTGCTTGATTTCGAATGGTATGGGAGGTCGAAGACGAAGTGATTCGTAAAAGACGGCTAGAACATATGGCAGTCGTACTGGTGTAAGAAGCTCGGGGTCGTCTCCAGTGCTGGTGTCTTCATCTCGTAGACTTTCAACGGATTGACGCAGCTTGGTCGCTACATGCGGATTCTTCATGAGAAGATACAACGTCCACGTCAAAGCCTGCGCGACAGTGTCTCTTCCGGCTGAGAGATAATTGAGCGCAGCATCTGCAACAAGAGTCTCGTCACCGATTGAATCAAGCAATGATTGTATAAGACTCCCCGGTGCGTCAGACTGTGTCTTTCCCTCTGCTTCCTTTCGATCAGCCACAGCACTTGTGACGATACGCTTCCCGTATGCTTTAACAGTTGTAATTGAGCGTCGCATTCGAGCTCCCGTAAACATCTCAGTAACGAACCAAAGCGGATTCTGAAACCTCTCGGCAGTGCCTCCAGAAGCGTGCTCAAAGGCAACGGTAAAGTCATCGTCAGCGTGCATTTCCATGTTATACGCCATACGTCCCATCAACTGCGTCGTAACCTCATGGACCACAGCCTGCAAATCCACCACTTCTTTAGTATTTGTCTTTGCTTCCAAAACACCAATAGCTTGATCAAGGTACTTTGGCAACTTCTCATTCGTCAACGTCTTCAGGGCCGCTGCAGAAAGGAACCGCAGTCCCGCCTTGCGTTGCAGCCGCCAGAATTCGCCGTCAACGTTGATGATGCCATGGCCGAAAAGATCCCAGGAGCGCTGCTTGAAGAATTCGCCTTTTTCAAAGACGCCTTCGTTGCGGAAGATAAAGTCCAGGTTTTGAGGATCGTTGACGATTACACCTGGTGGGAGGGAGGGGACGGTGATGTGGAGGGTTTCATAGCCGTAGAGGCGCTCACAGCGGTGGAACCAGGAAAAGAGCTTTTGACGAGGTTGTAGGAATATGATTCCGTTTCCTACGAGGGGGAGTGTGTTTGGTGGTTTTCTGTTTGGATGGTTAGTTATGTTGATCGAGATGATGGTTGATAGCGTGAGCGTAGGGTAAGCTCTGTGAGAAGGGCCAAACCTGAGAGGCTCGCCATTGCGAGTGATTTTTGCAGTTTTCTTTTCCCAAATATACAGCAGAATGGTTATCACTGCTGTCAAGATGAGTCCATCTCGAAGGTTGACGCTAAGAAGAGCCATGATCGCTCTAATAGTGACAGTGGAGTGCAAGGTAGAAGTTGTGTCGGTTTCACGGACTCCGAAAGAACGGGATCATGATGTAACACAAACCGACCCATTGAACAACAGAAACTTGTTTGTTTAGCTGTCACAAAGTGTTTCGATGATTCAAAAAGGATCTTTTGTATATTGTTTTGTGTAGTAAACATTGAGTATTGATGTCACAGCGTATCAATTGATGTCTGGGATACGAGCTGATGTTTTCGCTCCTCGTATTCGCCAGCACCAAAAGACGACACCCTTACAGCAATCAAGATCAGCAGCAGCATCTATCTAGAACAGCTAAGAGATTCAACCGGCATCTAAATTCCCCCGTCGGCGGGATTGACAGCCCACACCACATCAGCGGGATGACGTTGCAATGGAGGGCACCAAAAAACATGTTGACTAGCCAGGGGCGAGCCAACGAGGTTTCAGTATTTGTTTCATTAATTGAAGTCATTGGGGGATTTCTCGCGTTCGCTTAGAACGATGCGAATTAAATATTTCATCTCAGTAGACTTTTTAAACTGCGCCTGGATGAACGCGTATAGATACTAACTAGATAGATACTAAATAGGTAGTTACCAATAGTTAAAAACCTTGCTGCCATCATATGATAAAGGCAGAATAGGCAGCTCACTTGATATCAGTCTGTTTGTTCTTTATCTTGGCTCAAGCTGCATCGCATCGCATGGACTTCTTCCCCCCTTGGTTAACCCCTCCAAACAATACCCGAGACAGTGCTGTTACATATGCTTTGCCTACCTTAGCAAAGCTGTTCCCTTTTGGTGTTGCTGTCACCATAAACAAATTCCTCCTTCCCACATCAACATCGTGTCCTCTTTTTCCTGTTCCAATTCCTTCTCGACCCGTTACTACTCTACACATAAACCATCTCTCCATACATTCTTCTTCCCCTCTTCAATATTTACTTACCCCTGCATTCATCCTGCAGCTACTGTTACCCCCCCTAGCTCTGTCATCAAGATAGCGTCATCGATTAAACTCAGGCGAACGAGATAACAGACATTATCAACGATTAGACACGTCAACGACATTGTCAAGCCTCGAGTGAACATTCCAATTGGGTTTTCTCAACCTCGTTATTTCATCTGGTTCTACTAGAAACAACGTTGCAACGCTCAATCACCCACTTTCTTTACATTTGCTCTGACCGTCTCAACCTTCTAAAGTGTTGGGGATACAAACGCCACAACCTTCACCAAAGCTTCAGTCATGGCAGCTCCGAGCACATTTGGAGAGCTGGGCCTCTCCATCATTGGCCTCAGCGCCGAGTATCCGCCTCATTCGCTAGATTATACTTGTCTCAATACCCTTGGCGAGAGATTCTACCCTGATACGCCTTCGTAAGTCGAAATTTCCACACCGTGGCCGCCTATCTCGCTTGCTAACCATATCATGTGTACCTAGTATGCAGAAAGTTCTTGCAATCAACAGATACACCGGAATTGACTCGCGATCATCTGTTGGAACGCCCGACCACCCTGCCGTGAACAAGAAAGAAGCACCGTCAATAGCAGAACTCCACAGCATATTCCAGTCTGACGGTGTCCCACTCGCGATTCGAGCCGCTCGTAAGGCTATCGACGAAGCCAAGGTCGATACTCGATTTATCACACATATAGTCGCTACAACATGTACCGACAGCGCAAATCCAGGGTTCGATCACTTTGTCGCAAAAGGTCTAGGCATAACACATGGCGTTGAAAAGGTCTTATTGCATGGTGTGGGTTGTAGTGGAGGACTGGCCGCTCTTCGAACAGGCGCAAACCTAGCTCTCGGTCATAAAGCACGGGGACTGCCTGCGCGCGTTCTATGTGTAGCACTAGAAGTCAGCACCACCTTGGTGCGCAGTGAGCTAGACAGCATCAATGAGTTGCAGCAGACGAGGATAGGCGCATGCCTGTTCTCAGATTGCGGTAGCGCCGCCGTGTTGAGCAATGGTATCGGTGAGCCCTCTGAACCTGTCTATGATCTGCTCGGCTGGGATCACAGGACTATACCTGATACAGAGGAGGATCTGGGCTTTGACGTTCACCCAGCTGGTAAGCCTTAAGCACGCCGACTAGCCAAGAGACGATTCTAACAATAATACAGGCTGGAAAGTCATACTCACACCCCGTGTGCCCAAGCTCACTGCTGCCTCAATTGGCCCAGCTTTCAGTGACCTCAAAGCCTCTCTACCGCAATTGCCCTCGGACTACCAGAACGCAGCCGATTTTGACTGGGCCATGCACCCTGGTGGTGCGACCATCCTGTCCGGCGCAGAGAAAGTCATGGACATCACTCCGGAACACATGCGAGCAAGTTACGACACTTATATCAATCACGGAAACTCGAGTTCTGCCACAATCTTCAGTGTCATGAATCGACTGCGCTCAAAAGAGATGGATGCCATGGCCCCTGACGGACGAGTGCGCGACTACGTCGTCGGATGTGCTTTTGGTCCAGGCATAACCGTCGAGATGTGTATGATGAAGCGCAACATGGTTCATAGAACCAACGTAACTGGCCTGCAAACACCGCCAGAGACTCCAGCCGAAACCGAATCGGAGCCAAGTGAGGCCGGAGACGGCGACGAGTGGAGCACCGATACCAGCGGGTCTCCGGCTGAGCGGAACTCTTCATCTGCATATGAGTCGCAAGACCGGTATGCCAGGTTTGTTACTGAGTCGCTAGACCATCTAGATCTCGATTAGCAAGGGGCAAAAGAACGTGATAGCTTGCCTTGATGGTTGAAACGCATTAGTAGCCCATGTATCTGGACCTGTGCGAAAGAGTATAGTGGCGGAGATAATGATGTTTCGTACACTCGTACGTTTATTAAAAGATATACGGTCCTCCACTGTACTGGGTCCAGCTCGAGCCACTTGATACATGTCAGCGATGCCAAGAACTGAGTCAGAGTTGTATACAGTCTTTGAACAGTATGGATAACCATATCCAAGGGATACATGGCATGATAGTCTCGAGAACCTGTCCATGTAGGTCAACGTACCCTTAGGGTGCGAAGTTGCCAAGAAATAGTTTCAGTTGTTGACGAATATATTACCAATTTCAGCGTGGTCCGCTTTCGGATATAGTGAGCCAGTTCACGAATGACATCTCCGAGCGTGCCTTGCCCTCAATCCATAGTTCAGCATTGTTGAAGTTTCGAAAGAGAATCAACCCAAGTTGCTGGCTTGGCCAGACTACCTACCTAGTTTCCTGTCATCCCTACCACCCCATGTTTGATTTGACAGAAATAATGGATGACCCGGCTAATAAAGAATGGCGGCTCATTGGCTCAATAGGATCTTGGTGATCCCAGCGGTCTGTTCGCATATTAGTTGGGTAGTGTCTTAAGATCGCTTGGCAACTCATGATAGTACATAGTACATGTTTATGGCGCCCTCACTTTAACGCCAACGATCAGAACATGCAGACCGGGATTAGAACCATAAGCGTCAGTCGACATGTAAGGGGAAGGGTAAATGGGTCCCGTGGAGAGAAGGGCGCGAATGACAGCAAACGTACCCTGAATTGTCTAGAACGTCCTTGTCTTGGTTTCGTTCTGTCCTGGAATCGTTTAACAAAAAGACCTACCTAGCTGGACGTGCATCCGCTGTATGAAGAAGCGCTATGAGTCATGAAAAGTAAGTTACCGAGAGTCCCGCACTCTGATGTGAATAAGATCGCCCGAGCGCGTGGTTCTCGAGGCTGAAATACCTTGACAAAGGGACCACACCTCTATCTTCATTTCAGATGCCGAGGTTAGTGGGAAATTCGGCAATAAAATAGACACGCTAGCCAGTAGGGTATATTCCTCAAGCACAGTTTTGAGCTCTGTCGCTTAATCGTCTGTTAATACGACTTTAGCCCAACCTATCAGTCTTGACACATTCATCCTGTGCCATCTCGACAGTTTATGTCGACGATTCAGGATCAGTGCATAAGGTCGGGGTAGCATCGCGAGAAGCAACCTTGAAATGGGCTAGCTGCCGCGGAGGCTGTCAAATTACCGGTAATACATATGAAGAAGAATATGGGGCTTGCCGTGCAACTTACATCACCCAGAGAGCTGTGGAGACCATCTGAGTGGACTCTGCCCCATATTGTTCTCAGCTTGGATTTGAATTTGCCAAAGTGGGCGAGTTGATCAACCGTTCCACCTCGTGGCATCGACAACGCTAAGGGCTCTCTGACCATGTGTCTGAGTGCCTGTGCATCTGTGTCCCTGAAACATGCCTTTATCGGGATGGGACCCAAGAAACAACATGAGGGCTGACTAGTCAAACCGTTCATCCAGTGTGTTCATAGGCAACTCAAAAGCCACCGACTGACGTCAAGGTTGTATGCCCAATCAGAGACGAGTGGGAAGCATCCATAAGAGTCTCGAAACAGGAACTCGTCTTGAGAAGCACCCTGTGGCTTGCAGATTTGACAACGAGGTCCCCACTCACACTAGCATGGTCTGTAGTTGGTGAAGTTTCCCGCAGATACAGTAGTTGACGGTGACATGACTATCTAGTGACACGAGCCGGGTTCAAGGCATGGGAAACGAACGTGGTTTCGTGGGTTTAAGCTCTCACGCACGGCGCGCAGAATGGCGTTTTGACGACCCAGTCATGGGGATGAGGCTTGGAGCTTGAGTTCGAGAAGCGAAGCTTACACACATGGCCTTCCGCGGGCGATCTTTCGACGCTATCGAAACACACGATTCTATCCGTATGTGAGCCGGTCATTTGGGGATTTAAGATGGTGAGGTAAGGATTTAGTCTCACCCCTTCTTCGAAATCCCCGATGACTGCAACAGCGGGGGGTGGGCATCAAGTATCTTCCAAGCATGGGAGAATGCTCAGTGGCGTGCGATACCGGCCTACTCGCTTCGAGACCGCGCTATATAGTTGACGTTTGGTCAGGAAGCTAGGGTAGGATGCCCCTTACGGAAAGCAGCAGCGCACAGCTGAAGAGTCTGCGCCAAGAGAGTATCAAGACTGTGACTGTGAAGCTAAGCGTGCGGCGTGATAGGAGGGCCGCGTTCCAGGGAAGCTAGAGGGTGTCTTGAAGCTCCACATGTAAGGCAGAGAGCCAGGGCGTGGGCGCTCTTGAGAGTTGATAGTCGAAATGCTCAGTGCCTTGGTGAAGTTGTTTAAGTTGAACGAGTTCCCCTGGGTGAATGTGGTAGGAGTACTTTATGCCACGACATTGACGAATCGCAAACGAACAACATATCGAAGGAATATACGAAAGCCGAATCAACATTCGCGGTATCGACCAAACATTGGACAAAGGTATCTTCAGTCAAGGCTTATCTGCATGTCCACCACCCGAGTACCATACCAGTATCGATATAGCTGGAACTCAACATCTTTCGTCCACCAGTCAGTCGATTATCAGTCAAAACAAAGTTACTCGAGTTTCGGCACCCGCGGAACTGTTTAGGAGCTTAATAATCGATCGCTGGACTTGCTGGACTGGATTGTATTGGGTTCGGCTCCGAGACTTGACCGAATCCTTGCGGATCCGGAACGTCTAAGAGAGGAGGCTTTTTGGTCTGGTGCGGCTGAATTTTCCTTTCCCGGCAGTATTTGACGCTCGGCACTGTTCCGGTGGAGAAACCCAAAATACACACGAAAACGCCCAATCTTGGTTTACTGAATGAAGACTGAAATCGAGGACTATTATTCTGTCTTTGGTGTGATGGAAGGAGACGTGGATGAAGGAGGAGTCCGAGTCGTTGAAGGCGACGATTTCCACAACAGGAACGTTCATTCCGCTCCTGCGATTGGGAACTATCCGGGTCACGTGGAATCGCCTCTAGGCCGCCAATACCCTGGTACGCCCGGACCTGGCAATATCGATTGGGGGACCTGGCGCTGGCAAAATAGCAGGCGTAGGTCACAGCGGAGCGTGCAGGGCCCTGCCGTACGAGGACAAGTTCCAGTCCCAGCCGCTGTAGCCCCAGACTCGACACCCGGACACTTTGGTCAATTCGCGTCACCTTTAGCAGTTCGCGCTCACATTCATCCTCACCCTCAGACTCAGACTCATTCTCATTTCCAGACTCAGGCTTATTCCTATCCCCAGACCCCAAATACAACACACGCCCATCATCTCCACCTACAGCACGAACAGTTGCTCTTTCCACATTCACATTCACATTCACATTCTCCTCATTCGCATTCGCCGCTCGTCGACAATTCCGCCATAGTGAATGGTCATTTCGGCACCATGGAGCAAATTGAGACACAAGCAAGCGACTTGCGATTCCTTGCCCAAGTACCAGTTTTGAATCCAACCTCAAGCCCGTCTCTGGGTCCCGGGTCCGGCGCCGGACGAGGTGGAACTCCTGCCCAAACCCCCGGGACGTCTGCAGGTGCTGCTATTGCTTACGATAATCAAGCCAGCCCAAGTTCCGCCTCTGTCGGGGACAATTCCGCTCACGGTGCGAGTGCCTCCAATAATAAGAGGAAGTCAACAGATGACGGTCAAGGCAATGCCAGCAAGCAGACGCGAAGTAAAAGAAATAGAGTGAGTCCTCTTCATTTGTTATGTCTATATCCTGTCCCCGATACCCGAGAAATGAGATCAGATAAGGCAAGGCAAGGGGTGATGTGAGATACGACCTTTACGGTCGTCAAGATGAGGGCCAAGATGAACAATGGGGGCGTCGCTCATCGGCACAGGACTCGACGACATTCGCCTATCGAAACATTATCGGCCTCCCAACGTCAAGCACCCAGCCTTCCTTGTTGCACCACATGGACAGACCCAAGCTGCCGGGTCGTCTACCCATGTCCCCCCTGCTCTCTCTTTACCGTTACTATCTCAACACACCAAACCCACCATGATACGAGGTCGTCTGGCTAACACGTGGTCTTCTCTATTGTAGTATATATCGATAGCATGGTCAGTACAGGCCCCTTGTTGCGTGTGCTTATCGATGCCATCGGCTCGTAACACAACAACATCTCAGCCTCCGCCACCAAAGAAACGGCTTTGACTAACAAACTACAGCAATGAATGTAAGAGACGCAAGATAAAGTGCAACGGCGAAACTCCCTGTCAACGGTGTGGTAACCTTAATCTGGCCTGCCTTTATGCCCCCAACTGCTGTTCCGGAAACTTCAAAGAGTCGGACGAATTCAAGCAGGTGACGGTACAGCTTGGCCGGCTGCAGGAAGAAGTAGGCTGGTTGCACCAAACAGTCAAGACAATGCAATCCGAGCCTGGTCGTTTCCCTTCGATCGGTAACCAAGCAATGGCCCATAGCCACGGCGCATCAACGATCGCCGCTTCACCTTCTCACAGTTCTGCTTCATATAACCGTCATGATGGTTCAAAGTATGGCTCTTTCCGTGGCCCTACAAGCATGGCTTTTAGCTTGGACGTTGCCAACAACACCATCAACAATATGGGCTACAAGGGCATCTCCGATGATGACCAGCATATGAACGAAGGGCTGGGTGCCATGTCCATGCGCCCAATGGACCCCCTCCACGATTTTGACAAGGACGAGATGGTTCGTCTCTGCCGTCTGCATGAGGAAGAAATAGGCATTATGTATCCGGTGCTAAACATTCAAAGTGTTATATCTCACGCCAAGAGCATGTCAACTTTTCTTGAATCTATTCGGCAGCAAAACCCCAGAGAACTCATCAACGACGACAAGACCCTGCAACTCAAAATAATCATGTGCTGTGCACTAGTGGTTGAAGAACATGGGCATAGCGACAAGGCAATCCGCTTGTTCGAGAGCATGGACACAGTACTCAATCGAAAACTCATGGCTGAAGCCGCGGATGTCGGAACCATACCAATACTGGCACTTGTTGCTGGCTACCGATTCTTGTCCAACGACGAAGTTCTGGCATGGCGTGTTATGGGCCATGTTGCCAGATTATGCTTGGAGCTTGGCATTCATCAGAGAACAGGCCTGATGAGGATTCAAGATGAAGAGGAGAGGAAGAACGCTTTGGTAAGCTTTTGGTCAGCCTATGTTCTCGACCGAAGGTGGGCTTTTGCAACTGGACTTCCTTTCGTCGTTCAAGATGAGGAGATCGATTCACTGCTTCCGTTCCCTGTAAGTATCGGATTTATGACACGTGTGGCAAGTTGGCTAATAAGACTGTAGGAGGAATATCCGTACCTTGTGGCCATGATCACTTATTCCCGTATAGGCGCAAAGGTGTGGCGACAAGTCGCTCATTTCGGTCCGATCCTTGCGCGCGATATGCGGTCCGAAGAGCTAGAAGGCGTCGATCAAGAGCTACTGCAGTGGTATGAACAGATACCCGAAGAGGTCAAAGTTCGCAATTGGGATAAAGAGAAGCACATTACGTCAACGCCATCATATAACCTCCAACGGCTGCGAATCTGGACATATCTGCGCTTGAATCAAGTGAGTTTACTCTACAAATCTTTGAACACAAAACTGACAATCATTAGATGCGAATCTGGCTCTATACGCCCGTTCTACATAGTGCCACAAGCATCGTGGCACACCCTGCACAGTCAGAGCGTGTTGTCGACATTGCCAAGGACACTATCCGTTATCTCAGTCATCTGAATAACACAACAAACCTATACAGGCGTGTGCAGGTCTTCTACCATCAATTCCTCACATCAGCCATCGCCGTCGTTTTCCTTGCTTCCGTCCACGCGCCGGTACGATTCAGTGCCAATTGTCGCGAGGAGTTCTACATGGCCCTAGAGCTAGTCAAGGACTTATCTGCCAAGAGTTGGGCCTCACAGCGACTGTGGCGGACCATTCGATCACTCAAAGATGTAGCACCCCGGTTCGGACTGAACCCCGACGACGATCCGCAGTCAACAGCCGCGTTAGGAATGATTGGACTTGCGCGAGGTCACATGGATCAACAACAAACGTTCCGCAAACCTTCAGTGCCAGGCCAACAATCATCAACAGCAACACCAGACCCAATGGCTCAAAATGGATCCCGCATCCAGGCCGAGATGTCTCGCATGTTTGAAGGATATGTGGGCTTGAATGGCTTTCAATATAACGAGAACGATGGGCAAGGCCCGAACAATGAAGTATCTGAGCAACCGAATGGCATGTTTGGAATCGACGGCACCGTATTTCCGCAATTTAAGGAGATGTATTAGCGTTCCAATTGTAAAAAGCTAGATGGGTTTGATATATATTTGAACATAATACCCTTTTTATTCAATTAGCCTTGGTGCATTTCCGAAATTATTACAAGAGAAGGCTAGAAGGAGGATCTAGCAATGGATAGTATCATAATAGTAATAAATGACTACGTTACGCCCATTATTAGCCTTTTGTAGTAGCATTGGCTGGTAGACACTTCGTGGCGATAGCTCTGCAAGAACAGTCACCTCGTACACAGTTTCGCAAAACATAATTAAAATAAGAGTTATATTTAGAGAACTCATTAATTCAACATACTAAGCTATCTATTATCTGGACGCTCACTTCGTCGTCGGTGGGTAAGCGAAGGCTTACTAAGTCTCCCAATTCTCAAACACCACGACCGACCATCTTGAACTTTGCATAACCTAGGATATCAACACCAACCCAATTAGTTTCCAGTACCTCAACATCTTCAGCAGTCTTCACCATGATATCTGCAGCAACAGCCCCCTTCCTCGCTCACGCCCTTATCGAAACTCCAGCCGCTCTCACCTTTATCCTCAAACCATCAACTCAACTCCAACCACTTCCTCCATCCGCAGCTCTCATCGTTCAATCCTTTGGCGGCTGTATTCTCACCACAAATCTCATCGCTCTCATCTTTCTTCGTCGACCCTTTGACCATGTCGCGCAACACGTCGCTCTCGCTTTTGCGTTTTGGCATATCTGGCCTTGCTATCGCGCTTACATGCGCATGAATGGTTATACAAAAGAGGAGGGAACTGCAACGACAAAAACGCTGGGAGGACCTGTGGTGCATCTGAGGGTTCACGTTGTTTTGTTGACTATGTTTCTTGGAACCTGGTTATTCGGCAGTACCTGAATAAATACATCTATATGTGATGTTTGATCTACGATTAAAACTTTTAAAAATCCCCTTTTTAGTTTCTGAACAGTCTGAGTCCCGCCTCTTCAACATCGACATCCATATCGTCGTCGCTCTCGTCCTCGTTGAGCTGCATCTTGCGTCCGAACAGCGTGCCGAAGAATCGGTCAATAGCACCCTGCTCCCACGCACGTCGGTCCTCGGGAGCCATAAAGTTCTGCATCTTCTCGTGGACCGTGAAGCGCATCTTGCGGCCCTTGCTTGCCTTGCGGTCGACGTTCTTACGGTTCTTAACATCCTTGGATGCGGTGAGGACCACTGTTGGCACGGCGTCGCCGGCACCGGCTCCTGATGAGCCCTCCACTGTTCGCTGGTCGACAAGCTCCTTGAGAAGAACCTGGTAGAAGTCGGCGTCGTCGTAGATATTGTTGTCCTCTGAAACACCCTTCGCAGCTTGCGCAGGGGCGCATGAGCGGGGGACGCGAGAGCGCTTGGCGAGGCGGTTGTCGGGGTTGATCAGTTGATCCCTGAGCGCGCTGATGAGCGTCTTGTTTCGTCCCTCGAGGCCCTTGGGTCCTGTGACATTGACGGATTGCACCTTGCGGGACCACTTCTCCAGACGATCCTCCCTAGACTTGATAGCTCGTTCCTCCTCAGCCTGCATCTGTTCCCAGATCTGGCTCGTAGTCATGGACACGTCCAACTCGCGCTTGCGCTTCTCGCCAGCGTGAGACGGTCCAAAGTTGTCCTTGAGGCTGCTGATGGTGTTAAGGAGCTTGATGGCAGCTTCTTCCGCGGCCTCGTAGGGCTCTGATTCGGGCTCGGGGTTGGAATCGAGGGCTTCGAAGGTGTTGGCAGCGATGAGAGCCTTTTGGAGACGGATTCGCATGTTCAGGAGTCCGTCGTAGGCCTTGCGCTGCTGGCGAATTGCCAGACCCTTGTCGACGTCGGGTTGGGTGGACAGAGCTGCCATCATAGGCTTTGCATTTTGGGCCTTAGCCTTTGAGTCTTCCTCATCGCTTTCGCTGTCATCTTCATCATCCTCTTCGTCATCGCCAGAGCCCTCTTCGTCGTCGTTCTCATCCGACTCATCATCAGAGTCTCCCTCGCCATCAACAAGAGCGTCCAGACCATCATCCATTTCCTCATCCTCTGAGTCGGAACCGCCAAGCTCTGCGCCCTCATTATCAGAAGAGGACATGTAGTCGGCAGCCTTGGCTCTCTTGGAAAGAGGCTTGTTGGGCTTGGAGCTTGCGCGGAAAGTATAGTCCTTGAAGCGCTCCTCATCACTCTCGCCAAGGGCATTGTCGCTAGAGATTTCCGAGTCGTTGGCCTCGGCTGCGTCGCGCTCAAGATCTGCGGTCTCAGGGTCATCGAATTCTTCGTCACCCGATCCCTCTTCATCGTCCTCCTCGGATGCGCTCTCTTCTTCAAGGGCGTCTCGCGAGACACGCGAGCCACGGTACTGGGGACCAAGCGACAAGCCCTCTGACTTCCTCAGCTTGCTCTTTCCGACAGAGACATAGTGCTCGGTTCCCGCATTCTCGTCCTCGCTGTCTTCGCTTCCGCTGCCATGCTCGCTCACATCGACGTCGGCCTCGGGATCGTAATCTTGAGAGAGTTAGGAAACATGCGAACATGAAGAAAACGTTAGTTACAACATACCCTTGGTGATAGGCTCATCAGGATCCTGGAATTCCTTCGCGCGGCCCTTTGCTTTAACCATTGTGAATTGGTTATTTGACTTTTTCTTGTAGAATCTTGCAAGGGAAGATCTTCCACTAACAGTGACAGCCCCCACGTTGGAAATTTCTGAGATTCGGCCTTGAACTTTTAGGCGGTGGATGCTGGCAGAACTGTCGCAGCTCGACATTAGCGGACAGTGCCCTGTAGGGTTCGCTAGCGCATGGAGTCTATTCATCGTGCATGCGTTCCATGACACCTTATTTGGTCAGTCTCGAGATTTCTGGCATAGGTAGATAATCTGGTGTTTCTTTTCCTTAGACAGTATTAACAATATTAGATACATGTATCTTATGATTGAGGGACTCTAGCAATATATTCCTAATACTCTGGATTGCAGTTGTCGTTGTCTCTTCCAACATGCGAGCAACTACAGCTCGTCTCTTTCAGAGCTTCCGGGCTCTCCAACATGAGAACCCGCTGGTGAGTGGTCTCTCATATGATCTTTCCTATACAGCTTGAATCTTATATCAAATACCAGGGCCTCCCTAGATCTGGAACACCCCCAACCTGGGGCAAACGTCCAGTGCGTCGCAAGATCACAGGCGTTGAAAAGGTCATTGCTGTGTCGTCTGCAAAGGGTGGCGTAGGCAAAAGCACCGTTGCAGGTATTTGACGACACCTTATCATAACATTGGAGCGATTCTAAATCAACATAGCAAACCTCTCACTGGCCTTTGCCCGCCTAGGCTTCCGTACTGGTATCTTAGATACTGACATCTTTGGCCCATCGGTCCCAACCTTGTTTGACCTGTCAGGAGAACCAAGGTTATCGAATAGTCAGTGATGGGAGCATGTAACTCCCACCAATTGCTAACATGTTCTAGATAACCAGTTGGTGCCTCTTACAAACTATGGAGTCAAGACAATGTCTATGGGTTACCTTGTCGGCGAGAATGCACCAGTTGTATGGAGGGGTCCCATGGTCATGAAGGCCATCCAACAACTGCTTCACGAAGTCGAATGGGGTGGTCTTGACGTTCTCGTCCTCGATCTTCCACCAGGAACAGGAGATACACAGTTGACCATCACGCAACAAGTCATTCTAGATGGTACGTGCCTACAACATGCAGCAGATCACTCTTGCTGACCAGGAATAGGCTCTGTCATCGTAACTACGCCTCATACCCTGGCCACCAAAGACGCCGTCAAGGGTATCAACATGTTTAAAACAGTTGACGTCAATATCCTCGGCGTGGTGCAAAACATGTCTCTTTTCCAATGCCCTCACTGCCACGGAGAGACCAGCATATTTGGTTCCAACGCGAGAGTGGAGAAGCTATGCCAAGAGCACCAGATCGACTTTTTAGGAGATATTCCCCTGCACCCCAACATTGGAGACGACGGGGACAGGGGAAAGCCAACAGTGGTGGCAGAACCTGAGAGTGAGAGGGCGGCGGCCTTTTTAAAGATAGCGCAGGACATTTGTCCAAAGATCGAGCTGAGCAGCAAGTAATGGCTAGGTCGACTCACCACAAACAAACGATGTAAAAGACATGTGTAATAAATGTCCCTATCAGCTCACTTAGTAAAACATTCAAATCTGAGGGGGAAAGACATGATGCGCTCAAAAACCACTATTTGATTTGACCTCAGCCGACCTGTTCGAGGCCGCGTCGCTCCTACGTACTAGACTCTGGGAAAGAACTGGAATTAATGCGATTAAACGCCGTAAAGATAAATCGTTAGCTTCTGCCATGATGAAACGCAAGGCATGTTACCAAACAAAGAGAAAGGTCCAGACATTTCCTAACGCCCCCCTCGCATGCCCTTTGCGTATCGAACCGAGTACCCTGCCAAGAGAGAATTGTGATTAGTCTAGCTCATCGTTCACTTGATAGATATGACGGCTTCGTGTGGGGTCTTTGCGCATTGCTTGGCCAGAGCCCGTGAAGCCAACTGAGAAAAAGTCAGTAATCTCGTTCATACATATAACAGGTGGGAGAGTTGCATACCTCTACCATGAACACCGTCGGGAGTGCGGAACATGCTGTCCTTCTTTGTGCTCTTGCCACCCTTGGACTTTGCGCTGAACTCTTGCCACTTATTCTTGTTCTTCTCAAGTTCCTTCTTGGCCTTGATCTTCTTTGGCTTGGGAGGCTTCACATCGCCGTCCTTGTCAGCCTCCTTCTTGGCGTCGGGGTATACCGTCGCGCCCGCAGAAGTGACCAACCCAGGAGCAGATGGTGTCGCGGGCGCTGAAGTCGTCGGTGTTCCGTCCGCCTTGCGCTTGTTGGAAATGGGTCGGATATCGCGAGCTTGGAGAGTCTCTGTGTTATCATAGGTCTTGAACTTGACGACATAGATGGGATTTGTCGAGGAACCAGTGATGGAGGTGATGCGCGCTTGGTAGAATCCCTTGTCGCCAGAAACCCATTTGGCTAGGACAGTGTCGTTGACCTGGTAGTTTGCGGGGGCAGCCTGTTCCTTTTCCTCAGTTGGAGCTGCTTTCTTAAAGGCGGGGTGGTTCTCGCGCGACCACTTCTCGGGCTCGGGGGGTGGTGATGGCTGCTTGGGGGCGGGCTTGGACGCCTGGGCAGGCTTGAGCTCAGCAATCTGTTCACTGAGAAGATCGATGAAACTGTTTAACTCGTCCTTTAATGCTTTGAGTTCGACATTGTCGGGGTCGTCGCGGAGCTGGCCAAGAACGATCTCGAACTGGGAAGAAACTTGTCAGTATGATGGGTTCTAGTGTTGGGTATGGGAATGGGTGTCGCACTTGTTCTTGGTAGGCCTTCTTTTCCCCTTCGATTTCAGCGATGGACGACATGGTTGGTGCGTTTGCGGGCGCTCTGCGATAGATTAAGTGACGTCTGAAGTTGATGTAGGTATTGCGATTGGTTGAAGACGGCGATATGATGGCTGACTTGATAACACGGACAATGAAGATGAAGATTGACTTTAAAGGTCACGTGCAAGACACCCCAGATTATCCCTGCCGGCCATGAAAGCTTCTGGAAGGTCGAGTGAAAGTGTATTGAACGACTCAAAATTGTGACAACTTATTGTGTTTATTCTACTAATATGACAACTTTATTTATGGTTATTTTTATTAATTGAAGCTGTTTTATCATGGGGTGGACTCTGATTCAGTGGGATTTATGTGAGCTTTGAGTGAGGTTGAAAAGAATACCTATATCGAGACGCATGCAGCAATAGAATCACATGATTGGAACTATTATTACAATTTTCTATCTGGCACAACCTGACGACACGCGGCAACATTGTCAAAATTGATGATGACTCGAGGTTAACCAACAATACCTACCTTCCTTTATTTCACATTTACACTTTGACTTCCGCTTCCACTTCCACTGATACGCCTATAGTCGGCCCGGGATGAAATTCATATACAAAAGCCAAAAGTTAAAAAAGTCAAAAAACTCCAGAGCCATGACAGACCAGTTCAAACGAACCCTATTTACTATGCAACTAAGTTACGAAGCCATGAATCGGGTCTTGCGGAGTTGGGAATTCTTCTAACTAATGCAAGTATGTATTGCAAGTGACGCATTCGTGGGTTCAGCCAATCTCACATCTTTCTTGTTTTCTATTGGGGGACTCGTTTTCTTCTTGTGAACAAGTTCCACAGACAAGACGAGGCTTCGTAAGTTGTCTCTTGTTGTTGCTCGGCTTGCCAAAGAGGGAGATTCCCTTTTTACCCAAGTTCCGAGTGCGGCTCCTTGATCAAGTTATCGTTTATCCCCTGCACTAGGTAGTAGTTATCTTCGGTTGATCTCGCTCATGCTCATCACACTCTCAACAAGTCCACTCGCTACTAGTCTGAGTCTCGTCTCGTCACTGTACGATCCCAAGGACCTTGTTTATTACTGCTACCTACCTAGTTATTATCTCGTTCGTTCACTAGCTCCAACTCAACTTGACTCCTTTTTTCTCCTGCAACGAATATCGTCACTGTAATAGAAACTGCCGTGTCGTAGTGCTGCTCTGTTGTCAGTCAGAATCATAACAACTTAACTTTCACCCCTCTCCAAGGTCAACGAATCT